>NC_133361.1:45593679-45722572 GCF_049309525.1 Garra rufa
TTTTTTAACAGTAAGATTTTTTTATGTTTTTTAAATAGCACGGGTATATTTGTAGCAGTAGACAAAAATACATAGTATGGGTCAAAAATTGTGCCAAAAATCAATAGGATATGAAGTAAAAATCGTGTTCCATGAAGATATTTTGTAAATTTCCTACCGTACATATATGTGACCCTGGACCACAAAACAAGTCATAAGGTTAAATTTTACAAAATGAAGATGTTTACATCATATGAAAGCTCAATAAATAAGCTTTCTATTGATATATGGTTTGTTAGGATAGGACAATATTTGGCCGAGATACATCTATTTGAACATCTGGAATCTGAGGATGCAAAAAAATCTAAAGACTGAGAAAATCACCTTTAAAGTTGTCCAAATTAAGTTCTTAACAATGCATATTACTAATCAAAAATTACATTTTGATATATTTATAGTAGGAATTTTACAAAAAATCTTCTTGGAACATGATCTTTACTTAATTTCCTAATGATTTTTGGCATAAAAGAAAAATCAATAATTTTGCCCCATACTATGTATTTTTGGCTATTGCTACAAATATACCCCAGCGACTTAAGACTGGTTTTGTGGTCCAGGGTCACATATTAAAGGGGTCATCGGATGCATCTGTCATTTTTCACAAATTGATTCTTTAGGGTCTTAATGAGAAGTCTATAACATACTAACATAAAACTTCTCAAGGGTAGTGTAAAAAACACCCTTTTACCATGTCAAAATCAGCTCTGCAAAATTTCAGCTCATTTTAAGACATGGCCCCTTCAAATGCCACCGAGCTCTGCTCGCCCCGCCCCTCTCTGGGATTATGTTCACTTTAGCCTCATTTAGCCGCGTTTAGCTGCATTTAGCCACATTTATTTGCAAAACTTGCCAACAAGCACATTATTAAGAAAGGCAATTTGCAAAGATGCATAAAAAACCCTTACACTCACTTCTGCTGTGGGTGAAGCTGCATCAGGAACGATTTGCACGAAGATAGATGAATATTTAGATCGGGATTGACGCTTTCCGTTTAAAAACCAAAGTAAAGTTTAACCTCTGCATCTTCAGCAGCTCAAATGTCGGTAGTAAATGACGACTGCTATGTTCATTATTACATCCAACAACAGAAACACCTCAATCACTCAATTAGAGTCTTCCTCTGCACCTGAATCACACAATAGCGATTGTATTCAGACTGTTTCAGCTCGGTGAGGGCGGGTCTAAGGTAAGGTGCTCATGTCAATCAACTATCGTGAGAGCGGCCAACTGGGTGGATTTTTATCATTGTAGAGTGGTTGTGTACGCAAACTGCCAACACACAACACACAAACTGTTCTAACAACATGTAAAAGTAAGTTTTGCATCCAATGACCCCTTTGGAACTTAATGTTTGATTAGTATGCATTGCTAAGAGCTTCATTTGGACAACTTTAAAGGTGATTTTCTCAATGTTAAGATTTTTTTGCACCCTCAGATTTCAGATTTTCAAATTTATATCAATTATAAATCTCAATTTTAAAAAAATTGACCCGATTGGTTTTGTGGTCCAGGGTCACATTCTTGGGTGAACTATCATTTTAATTCCAGTAGTTTTAAATGTTTTTCTGTAAAAGTAAGACTCTGCTTACTGCCAATAATGAGGGAAATAATTTGCTCAGGAAAATCTACTGACCTCATATAAATAAACCATTCCTGTTAAAGGTAACAGAGCACAATAATAAATATGGACACAAAATATACACAGTGGCACAGTCCAATTAACTCAGCACCAAATTCCCCGCTAATAAATGGAATATGAATTGCAGCGTGTTGTTTGACTCCATCCTAACAAACAATCAAAAGTGGTACTTGACCTACTCAGAGAAATGAATCAGACTCCCTCATTTAGAGGGAGAGAAGTGTTATGAGAACAACCAAATAAAACGAAAACCTCACTGTCAGACCTCTACTACAACAAGTCTCTTAGAGAGGAAGGAAGATGTCCATAGAAACAAAACAATATCTAAAATATCTAAACAACAATTACCATAGAAACATAACAATATATGTCAAAAAAAATTATTTTACCAAAATAAAAGAGATCATACATGCATGTTGCATGTTACTGTTTATTTAGTACTGACCTGAATAAGATATTTCACATAAAAGATGTTTACATACAGTCTACAAGAGAAAATAATAGTTGCATTCATAAAAATGACCCTGTTCGCAAGTTTACATCCTCTTTATTCTTAATACTGTGTTTGTACCTGAATGATCCACAGCTGTGTTTTTTGTTTAGTGGTAGTTGTTCATGAGTCTTTTGTTTGTTCTGAACAGTTAAACTGCCTGCTGTTCTTCAAAAAAATCCTTCAGGTCCCACAAATTCTTTGGTTTTCCAGTATTTTTGTGTATTTCAACCCTTTCCAACCGTGACTGTATGATTCTGAGATCCATCTTTTCACACTGAGGACAAATGAGGGACTCATATGCAACTATTACAGAAGATTCAAACGCTCACTGATGCTCTAGAAGGAAACACAATGCATTAAGAGCTGGAGGGTGAAAACTTCTTTAATTTGAAGATCAGGGTAAATGTAACTTATTTTATCTTCTGGGAAACATGTTATCCTCTGTAACCTCTGAAGGGCAGTGCTAAAAAAGAGAGATATTTAGGCAAAAAAAAAAAAAAAAAAAAAAGAACATTCTGTTCAAAAGTTTTCACCCCCACTCTTAATGTATGGTTTTTCCTTTTCGAGCATCAGTGAGTGTTTGAACCTTCTGTAATAGTTGCATATGAGTCCTTTAGTTGTCCTCAGCGTGAAAAGATGGATCTCAAAATCATACAGTCACTGTTGGAAAGGATTCAAATACACAAAAATGCTGAAAAACCAAAAACTCTGTTGAGCCTTTGGTCCCGTTTAGCATGAGATTCCAACACTTTAACAGTACAAATAAAATCAAAATCTTGAGAAAACAATGTTATGCCAAAATCATTAGAAAAAAATCATCACTGACTGTTTGTATGTTTTCAGTATCATTAGTCTAAATCCTGATTAAAAGGTCAGTCTATGTGAGCTAACACAGACAGTGACTCAGGCCTGTGTAAACGCCTGTGTGTGAGCTGATGTGTGTGTGTGTGTGTGTGTGTGTGTTTGCATACCATCTGCCATTGCATATCTTATCGAGTTAGACAAACCCTTCAGAGTCGCCCCCATGACATCTATAAATACCTTGGTCTCTAAAATACCCTAAACAATATACAACCTACTGTAGATAATTTCTTACACTAAAGGCAAAAAGTCGGAAAATCAAAATCAGCACACAGGATTGAATACATAATGCATTTGGTGCAGATTAATCTGTGAGAAGATACTGTGAGCATCAAACTTCCTGTGCAGGTAACAATAGCAACCGATTCAATCGCTTTAATCGCCACGCCTACCCCATAACCTCTTGTTGCCATGACAATGAAGCGCTTTTGAAAGGTGCATTAGGCCTAGAGGCTATCAGCCGGACACACTAACTCACAAAGGAAACAACACATTCTAGAAAACACAAACAATTACAGGCAGTTTGTTTCTTTGTTATAGTAGGATAAACTTAAAAAATATACAGCATATTATCACATTTTAATGAATTCTCTCTGATTACATGCATCTTATATCCATTAGTACAGAGTATGGAATCTGCTTTTCACATTTTTACGCAAATGCACAGAGATAGAGTGACATAATGACCGGCTCACTGGAATAATTCTGGGCAGCTTTGAGCGAAGAGGAAGATCGAGGGGAATAATTTCCCATCAGTGGTGAAAAAACACTTAGATCATGGGGTCAGTAAGTAATGGTTGCAGATTTTGTCAAAAAAAAAGAGAAAAAAAAAAAAACTGATTCAACTTACTGAAACTGAACGTGTGTGTGTGTGTGTGTGTATGTGTGTGTGTGTGTGTGTGTGTGTGTGTGTGTGTGTGTGTGTATAATTAATTAATTAATAATATATATATATATATATATATATATATATATATATATATATATATATATTGTTATTGTTATAAATGTATTGTTATTTATAAATAAGCATAATAATATAATAAATACATTTTATTATTAATTACTCCATAGATTTTGTCAAAAAAAAAAAAAAAAACAGATTCAACTTACTGAAACTGAACGTGTGTGTGTGTGTGTATGTGTGTGTGTATATAATTAATTAATTAATTATATATATATATATATATATATAGTTATTGTTATAAATGTATTGTTATTTATAAATAAGCATAATAATATAATAAATACATTTTATTATTAATTACTCCATAAATCTATAAATTAATATATAATAAATATATAAATATATAAATAAAATTTGATTATTTAAAAATTTTTAAACCATAGAGCTTTTATTTTGGAGGAATTATTAGGTTTAAAATAAATAAATATTATTAATAATAATATTTATTCATTAAAACCTAATAAAAACGTTGATTTATTTATTCATGTATTTATTTGTTAGTTTTCAAATGTTAAAACAATAGAGCTTTTATTTTGGAAATAAGTTGGAAATAGGTTGTAAATTAATAAATATTATATAATTAAAAACCTAAACATATTTATTTATTTGTTTGTTTGTTTTGCTTTCAAATGTTAAACCATAGAGCTTTTATTTTGGAGAAATATTTTTTGGTTTTAAATTAATAAGTATTATATAATTAAAAACCTAAAAATATTTATTTGTTTGTTTGTTTGGCTTTCAAATGTTAAACCATAGAGCTTTTATTTTGGAGGGATATTATTAGGTTTTAAATTAATTAATATTATTAATAATAATATTTACCAATTAAAGCCTAAAAACGTTATGGTTGTTTTATTTATTTATTTATTTATTTTTTAAATGTTAAACCATTTTTGGAGATTTTATTTTGGTGGAATTAATACATTTAAATTAATAATAATTATAAAATTAAAAACCTAAAAAAAAAACTTTATTTATTTATTATTAATTTTTTTTTATTTTTTATTTTTTGCTTTCAAATGTTAAACCATAGAGCTTTTATTTTGGATATTATTTATTATTAATAATAATAATATTTATGAATTAAAAACGATTATTAAAAAAACGTTTATTTATTTATTTATCTATCGCTTTCAAACTGTTATAAGCGGCTCACGTGAAAAGATCACAATGCTTTCCAAAACATAAAGTGCATCAGATGACATATTTATATAATTGGTAACACTTTTGTTTAGAACCAATTCTCACTATTAACTAGTTGCTTATTAGCATGCATATTACTAGCATTTTGGATATTTATTAGTTATTATAAAGCACTTATTAATGCTCTGCGTGATCATTTTAAATCCTAGATCGATCTATCTATCTATCTATCTATCTATCTATCTATCTATCTATCTATCTATCTATCTATCTATCTATCTATCTATCTAATGTAGTGTAGGTTGGAACATCTCTAAAGTGCACTATAAACATACACACAGTTTACATTTGCTGGAAAGACAGAGAACATGGCAGTACGAAGGTTAAGTGTTAAACCCACTGAACCCGAGAGCAGACAGACAGACGCAGTTGCACAGACATATTGTACACAGTATGAACAGCTTGAAGTGCTCTGTGAAGTGATTACATTAAAGCTCAGGAAGAACATAAGACGACAGATGTGTCATTCACTCTTTTATTGAGTTCCAAGAGCATCACGTTAATGCATTCCCTGTTATCCACATAGAAACACACGTGAATTAATGACAAAACAGGGAAAATATTAGCCTATTATTTTAAATGATTAATGATTAACGACTATCTAGCAAAGCAAAGTTATTCATAGCATTGTACGTTGACTTATTGATTCCCCAGTTCACCTGAAATGCTTTTAAGACAACGTACACAAGAACGCTACACAACAAGTGCTTGGCTCTCTTGGGCCCTATTAAGAGCAAGGCTAAAGTGGCTGTAATGGGGATGTTCATTCATTCATTTAATTTGTCCAGTAAATGGATTGTTTTCTTGGGACTAGGTGGACTGCAACAGCACAGCACTTAAAGCTGGGTGGATATATTCACTCCTTTTCCGTTTCATATTATATCACCATTAATAAACACAAACTGGTTGCAGATGATCATCACAGACTTGGTACATTCATCTGTACACCGCAAAGTGAACAAGCCTACAGCAAATTACAGTTGTTGTATTTTTTTTTTTCAAATGTATATTTTGTATATTACTAAGCAAAATAATTAAATGTATACTGTACTTTAACAGATGTTTCAAACATATATTTTTTAATAACTACTAAAGTTAGATTACAAGTCAGAGTGCACTAAACAACAGCAAGGAGGTAACCATAGAAACAGTAGGCTACTCCAGCACTGTTAGGATCAATACCGGCCAGTGAACTGACAAACCACAAGTCCTGTTAGGCTATTATTTGCAGCCTTTTCCTAGATTTTAAATATTAAAAATATATCAAAAACAGATTAAAATATCTTCAATGTCTAATGTCAAACACACACACTACATTATTTAAATGCCTAATGGTTTGCTAGGGGCATCATAACATAAGATGAGAAATAGGGTTTTATACAAAAATGATTTATAATATAAAAATGAATAGGGATGTGCCCAAAAAGCATAACACGGAACCTTTAAGGGAATAAATACGAGATGGGAGGAAAACATATATTTCAGCGCTTTCTCTGGAAATTATATCGTTGGTATAATATACTCTATATAAATTGCGGGCATTAGGGAGCTGCTATTAAAAGGCGGGCTTTTAAATGCACGATCGCTTATTACTTTCACTTTTAGAGATTCGCAATCACAGGTGCTCTGTGTTTACTATGGAGCGGCAGTACTTATCACACATTTGACAAGATTAGATGTTGGTCAGTGGTACGGCTGGGAATCGACTCCAAAAAGAATCGATTCCTCGATTCCGAGGCATTGAGAATCGAGAGTCGATTCCAACATTTGGAATCGATCCCAATAAGGGGAATCGACTCCTCATTCAGAGCCGTTTTCAGTTCAACAAAACTTATAATTAGGTGCCTCAAACGGAAGGCTGCATCCCATGAAAGCTGCATATCTCGGTCTGAGTTTAAGGATGCATGCAATTTGCCTCTTGCTTGCTAATAGTTATTATAAGTCTGATTTGTTTCCACGAAAAAAAAATCTTTCGGATAGATTTTTTAAATGAGCCAGTTCAAAAAACGATTCTGAAGTGTTTATTTTTACGGGGGAACTGGCACACGTTGTCCACAGAATAAATGATGACGTGATCGAGGGTCTTGATCACTGATCTATAATAGATTATATAGATCAGTGGTCTATTATTTACTTTTTAAATAAATCATGTTTTTAACCGTTCTATCAGCAAATGAAAGAAAACGCAGAGAGCGCATCTGATTGACAGCTACGCCACGAGCTCTTATATCAGTGTTCAGCTATAAGTTCAATTTATTTTATTTCAGTGAATAGTTTGTTAATTGTCATTTTAGACATGTCATGTCTTGTTTTATTCATGCAATAAATGCATGCCCACTGCTGAGCTGTGGGTTATGACTAATTTCATGGACAATGCAGACAAAATTACAATTTAAAATCAGTCAGAGCTACAAAAAAATCGTATTTTTATTTTTTTTTAACAAATGAAGCTTAATATTGTGAGAAGGCAACTTTCTACGACCTTTACATCCTGCATTCATCGCAAAATTAGCTTCCTCCGATCTTAAAAACAAGAATCGAAAAAGAATCGGAAACAACTGTGAGAAATCGATTCTGGAATCGAATCCAATCAATTCCAGAACCAGGAATCGGAATCGATTCCAAAAATTTCGGAATCGAACAGCCCTAGTCAGTGGTGCTTAGGATCTGCCAATCATTCGCCATCGTCCTATCAGTCATCTTTCTTTACTCTGTTTATGTGGCAAGTGACTTATGTACTGTAATGTAACTGTTATTGCTAGCAAGCGGCTAACCGTGTCTCTTTAGTACCTCCGTAAAAAACGAGTTATTCGTTTTTCACGCCTTTCCGAATAGAGTGTTTTTACCACGTGTCATCAATCGGCAGCAGTGAACATAAATGCCACTGAACCGAACAAAACTTGCATATTTTGCTGATTATTGCTGGTGAAAATTGCCAACTATTGTCATGTTTTGGGCTGTACTAATCAGTCGGACCAGGAAAACATTTGGAGTACTACAGACTGCTAAAAGTTATAACAAATCAAGGAGAAGAGTGCAAAACACTGTCTTGAGGAACAAAAGGTGTTGGTGGTTGGCCAAACTGAACCAGGATTTCCAGGGCAAGAATCTTGACAACAAATAATAGGCTAATATCTTAATTAATACTGCTTGTATGTATCTTTACCACCTATTAACTTTAGTTTGTCAAAATATTGCACCCCTTCCTGCTTACAAAGTCCTTCTCTATATGATTTAGCAGCTTCCACGTGTTTTTCCATGGTTTAGACAGCATAAATTAGCAGAACAACGTATTCAGTAGTACATTAACCGTGCAATCCATGCTGTTGTTCACATCCAAGTATTGCGCACTTCCGGGTAACCAACCAAAATGTGACTAGTGATGGGTCGTTCTTGATCGATTAGTTCATTTTGAACCGTTCAGTGCAATTGCGCATTTGTGAACCATAGGCTGTCACGTGATGAACAAACAACTCAAATCCGAAGACTCGAGAGATTAATCAATTCTCTTTCCGGCTCAAACTGCACAGGTTAAGCTTTTTTTTTTTTTTTTTTTTGCATAGATTAAGCTTATGGGGCTGTTTCTTATAGCATTATAGTTTTGTCTTGGTTGTAGTGTGACCAACGTTTGTGTAAGCAGTAGATGTGTTAAGGAGGTAAAACTTGCCATTTTTAATTATACTTTGCTAAAGTGAACGAAATGACTCGAAAAAAAGATTCGTTCATTTTCTCCAAAGGTCCGAGTCTGTAAAATGATCCGAACTTCCCATCAATACCTGGGACGTAAGTGCAAACCCTCTACTGGCCATATTGGCACCACTGAACATAAACAATGCAACTAAACTGAACTAAACTCACATATTTAGCTGCTGAAAATGGTCAATTATTTTCATGTTTTGGGCTGTACTAAATGGTCGGATTGGAAAAAAACATTTAGAGTACTATAAACTGCTAAAAATTATAACAAATTAAGTAGAAGAGTTAAAGAAACTGTCTGAGGAACAAAAGTGTTTGTGGTTGGCCAAACTGAACCAGGGCAAGAATCTTGACAACATTAATGTTTGTTCTTATCATTTCTGGTCAGGTAGATTAAATATTAGGCTAATATAATTAATACTACTCGTACGTATCTTTACCACCTATTATCTTTAGTTTACCAAATATTGTGCCCTTTCTTGCTTACTAAGTCCTTCTCTATATGATTTAGCAGATTCCACTTGGTTTTTCCATGGTTTAGACAGCATAAATTAGCAGAACAACGTATTTAGCAGTATATTTACTGTGCAATCCATGCTGTTGTTTACATCCAAGTATCGCCAATATATCCAGGTAAATGACCAAATCATGACGTACAGTACAGTAAGTGCAACACCTCTATACGGATTCACTAGTTGGACACAATTAAATTGACTTCTACTCTGTATTTTAGTTTGTTGGTCAAACGAGCAGTTTTGGTTGTAAATGCTGAAATGCTTTAGGCATCGGGGCAAGATGATAATTTTATTCTGTAAACAAAGAAAATGTCAATGAATGTGGCTGAGCAACTTGGACTTTGAAAGCAAACTGCTGTCTGTCTGACAGGAAGGGCCTCAACCAAATGAGAAGCATATTAGTGACATTTATGAGAGCCATCATATGGTTTACTGGGATGCTGAGGCTGACTGTGCCAAAAGCAGAGCTTTAATAGCCAAATTATCTTCATTAGCTCTAAATTTAAACCTTGATAGTGTTCTGGGAGAACAGCGTCAGATGTTAGGAAGACTGGTATGTCCTGTGTGTCTCTGTGCATTTGTGTCTGCTGATCTATTAACAGGACCTTTGTGAAGCTTATTTTGAACCTCACACACTTTTCTGAACTCACAAGATCATGTTCCTGGCTGTGTGTTAGAGTCTAGTACATGTGTATGAGGGGGTAAGTCTATGGTACAGTGTGTGTGTGTGTGTGTGTGTGTGTTACAGTTCCACTGTCTGGCAACTAGCAAGAGGAGCTATTTTAACCCATCACGTTTCTGACCTATCATCAGATCAGTCTGAACAGTACAATGACAACTGTTTAGTGAATCAGCTTTTAAATCCATTCAAGAGTTTAGCCAAAACAGTGTTTTCCTCTAGAGCAACCGTATTGACATATGGACAGCTTTCGCAAGACACCTAGTTCAGTTGAATGAACAATACAGCTGTCTTGTATACACAATTCTATACACATATGCTTCTAACTGGGGCACACACAACTGCCTAAAAGCCCAATTTTCCCTGATGAAAACTCCAATTCAGTGCACTTTCTAACTGCAAGAACATACAAAGAGAGATTGGAGTATGTTGCAGTGAACAGATGTTAAAAATAGAGAAGCGAGCTAGTCAGAGAATGAGGGAAAACAGTGAAATGGAAATTGCGCTGTCTGGACATGCGAGGTGTAGAAACAGACTGCAGTCTGCAGGAATGAGAGGAATGACAGCTGTTAAGATGAAATGATCAATAAGTAACTTCATAACCACTGGTTGCCATAGAAAACTCTATAAAGTGTGCCGGAGACAGGGACAGAAAGAGAAACTGACATACTGACATACACACATATGGCTGTATATTCAGCGTTGGCCACTTTTATGCTCCAGGGCTTAATTTTTGTTTAATCAAACAGATTTCATAATTTATTTTGTCTACTTTTTAAACACATTTTCCCAGACTTTTAATCTTAAACTCTGAAGAGTCATTCAAAAATTTATATAAATTATTACATTAATTAAATGTGACCCTGGACCACAAAACCAGCCATGTATAAAGCATTGGGTATATTTGTAGCAATAGCCAATACATTGTATGGGTCAAAATGATAGATTTTTCTTTTATGTCAAAAATCAAGAGGATATTAAGTAAATATTATGTTTGTAGGTAAGATATTTAGTAAATTTCCTACCGTAAATACATCAAAACGTAATTTTTGATTAGTAATGTGCATTGCTAAGAACTTCATTTGGACAACTTTAAAGGCAATTTTCTCAATATTTTGATTTATTACACCCTCAGATTCCAGATTTTCAAATAGTTTTATCTCGAACAAATATTGTCATATTCCAACAAACCATACAACAATAAAAAGCTTATTTATTCAAAATTGACCTTTATGATCGGTTTTGTGGTCCAGGGTCACAAATATGTATTTACCAAACATTAAATATTATCTAAGAAATGAGCAATAATGAGTTTAAAAATGTTTAAAATGCCATTAAAAAATTATATAAAACTAATTTAAAATGTGTTGACAATGGCACTGTGATTTACACTGTTGGACATGATTAGAAGACAAATGAAATACACTGGTGAGAATGTGAGTTTGTTTACCAAAAGTCCACAGGACCAAAAGTGCCCATAGTTGAAAACACAGAGTACACCACAATATACTTCCAACCGCAGTGGCTAAAGCCGTCCAATCGCTATTCCTAAATCTTTCATAATCCCTCCAGAATGACTAAAAGAAGCAGCACAGTTTCAACAAACACACAGTCTTAGTATCTTCCACAACTTTGGGGTGGTGTGTGAAAAACATGGATTTCAGAGTGTGATAAAAAAAAAAAAAAAAGGAAAAGAACACTACACATTTCATAAGACTGACAACCAACTTTCAGTTACAACTGAAAAAAAGACACATGAGATCTAAACTTTGAGACTGGAAATGTTATAAATATTATGGCTGTGGCGATTAAAATGAAATATGAAAATGAATGAAAATTGTCAATTTGCGGAATTAAATTTAGATTCGCTCACACTGCATCAGATTGCTTTTACACGCTGTTTTGTGCAGCGCTGAGCCTTATAACCAATCAAACGCATTTCTGCTGAACTTAGGAATGCATTGGCCCATCAGAGACACTTAGATTAGTTAGTGCTGAAACACTGGAGCTGTGATGATTGCACATGCTCGCGAATTCCCTCATCATAAACAAAACAGTGCAGATACGATATAAATAAAAGATTTTTTTAATAGCTTTAGTGATTATAACAGGAGATTTTGCACAACTTGTACTAGATTAGACTAACATCATGAACTGACATGTTTGTCTATGAAGATAGAATATGATGTGCCCAAAAAGAAGCTAAAACATTTTATATTTTTTTATATTGATATTATTAATCTTTATTAGAGTATAAAGAGCAAAAATGTAATATAATGATTTTTGTCATAATATTGCAGCCCTATGAACTCCTTTTTTACATGTTTATTTTAGATACAGTTTTAAAAGAGTATGTTATTGTTATTGACAACAGTTTAAAATATTGATTAAAGTAATTGGGTAAATTTAAGTATTGCACATTAAAGACAACATAATATGTTTTTATTAGAGGTCGACCGATATTGGTTTTTACCGATACCGATAGCTAGGTTGGACCACACTGGCCGATACCGATTAATTAACCGATAGTTTTTGAAAATGGATACTGAACGGCAACTAAAATAGTGCTGTACTATTTAAAAAAAAATACTAAACCATGCTTTGTAAATGAATAAAAATATTAATAATTATTATATATTGATCATTAAAGTTATTTCATAGTTCATTAATGTTAACAAAATAAACATTTTAACAATATGTAAAATTGCAGGTTTTATGCCTTTTGTGGATATTTGGAATCTCTGTATGTCAGTAGGCCTACTGCCATCTTAAAATTAAGATTCAATTTAATTACGATTTTCAATAACAACTAAATATAACCATGCATCACATTCTCAGTTTTCAATATTACTGTATGGCTACATTTTCATTTACATTTTACATCAAATTGATTTTTCCATTATATAAGCAGGCTACTTTTTTAAAACAATTACTTAAAGAAAAAAGAACACTTATTTTAAATATCATTTGATTATTGCTGATGAGATCGTAGACAGTAGCTTCTTTAACAGGCTGCATTAAAACGAATGCACAGATCTATTTCGATATATCAGATTTTTTGTCCTGCTCTGAAAACATAACTGACTGTGTGTACTGTACATCAGTTTCGTATAAAAGTATTCGAAAATGCAAGTGCATTTAACCGCATCCACAATCGAGCTTTTTAGGACGAACAAACCCAAAGCATAAGTGAAAGTCTGTCAGTGCGCGAGTTTTGTGCATCTAATAGTACTGCATTACAAACGGCAGAAATGAAGGCAAATGTAAAGTAAAAAACTGCGGTTGAACAATGTCAAACAATGCACATGTAGCTCACAGTGCAAATCCTGTGCAATGAAGCCCGCCGCGTCTCTAGCGCGCACATGTGCCATATGCGGGAAAAACACAAGCTCATTGAAGAGAGGATTGCGATGCATCGGAGAATCCTTTTTTTTTTACCCACCCTTAATGAAACCGGCCGGACAAACGTGCAGCGCTGGGTTAACGGATAACTTGCAGGTATCAAACACACACAGGACACGTTGTGTAGTTAAAGCAGAAATCTAAAACAGTTTATTTAATCACCAAACGGGCAAATGTTTACTTCAAGAATGATAAAAAAAAAGCGGCAAAGGTTAGATTAAAGAACAGATCGAACGGAAAGAGAAAGTGCGATCTATATCGTTAATTGCAGCCATTTCAGAAACTATTTCTTTTCTGTTTTACATTTGTTTAAATATTATTATTTTTTTTTTTTCAGTTTAATATGTTAATTACGAAAGAAGTTTGTGTAATTTGTAAATGTCATAAAGGACGTGGTATGAATTGGACGGCAATACGCCGGGAGAATTGGAGAGGGTCAGACACAATTTTTGACCACTTCGTATGTTTTTATTTGTGGAAAATCCCTTCTTAAACGAATTTCGTTTTGTATAATTTTTATCTTAATTTTTAATAGATATTTTTGTTGATCAGTTATTAAAATAAAATAAGAACAGGAAAATGGCATTGTAAAATAAAGTGCGTAACTACCATGCTTCAGCTGCCTGACGAAAAGGCTAAAACATAAATTATAGCTCTATATGAAGCATACAGACATTATTAGAGCTACAGAAATAAAAATAAAAAATTTCTTAAATGCACAATACTCAATCTTCCAGCCCAGAGTCAAGTCTTTATCAACATTAACAATGATTTGGGACAGATCTGTAATGTAAAACTATGGCGCGCTGTGACTCGGCAGGATTCTGTCGGCTGAATGAACACAGTTTGCTTTCTCACGTCACGTCTTTAAATCTGCAACTTTGCTGGCTAAGAATATGACCAGCTGGATATAAATCAATACAAATATATGGTAACAATCCTGAGATTAAACATTGGTCTGGGGCTTAACCTCTCATACTCTATGACAGCGGAGTGGAGCGGAGCTGAGCTGCTTCAGCAAAGAACGCAACCCGGAAAAACTATCGGCAAGGATTTTTGCCGATAACCGATAGGTCGGCCAATCAACTATCGGTGCCGATTAATCGGCAAAACCGATACATCGGTCGACCTCTAGTTTTTATAATTATAAGGTGATTATAAAACAACCTTCATAAATGTAAAAAATGCCCTTGGAAGTCAATTCCATGTGGCAAATATTGCCCCTTAATGCAAAATGTAATTTCTGACCCTGCTGCTAGATCATAAACAGTTGTGTCTTTTTCAGTATTATGGTCTATGAAACTATATTTTCTTACAGTTTCATGAATCGCTGTTATATAAAGGAGGAACAAAGAAAATCAAGATGTGATGTTTCCAGACCACAAGACAATCGTTTTAGTCAGCAAGACTGAAGACTTTAGCTCTGTCACGTGCAGTAGGACACATTTGTACACTCAAATACAGAGACAAAGAGACTTGTTTAGGTAACTTTACAAGTGTGTGCGATTATATATGCAAAACTGATGAAAAGATACTAATAGATACTAAAGAAAAGTGATTAGATTTACTTTTCTGAGAAAAAGCAGTGAATGGTGGCTGCCTGCCTGTGTGAAACTCACTTTCATTTTCAGAAACGAGGTACAAAAGCTGTCACTGGGGCAGTACCTTTTCCAAAAAAGGGTCTGCATTGGTAGGGTACATATTAGTTGTTAAAAATGTACCGCCCTAGTGACAGCCTTTGTACCTATTTTTGAGTGTAGGGTTGTTGTGGTATTTTAGATGTTTTTTTATGGGTTTGCGTACTGCCTCAGGTAAAAAAGAAGCTAACCCTTTTGTTCATCTTTGGAAGACAAATTAATATATTTTTGATGAAATCAGCGTCTGATCCTGCATAGACAGCAACACAACTGAAACACTCAAGGCCCAGAAAGGTGGTACGGACATTGTTAAAATAGTCCATGTGACATCAGTGTTTCAGCCTTAATTTTACGAAGCTACGAGAACACATTTTGTGTGCAGAGAAAACAAAAATAATCACTTTATTCCACAAATTATAATCAACAATAATAGCGAATCTTAGGACAATCTTACACACACACAGAAAATCTATAGAGAGTATCTTTCTGCAAACCACACCGGCCTGTTTTAACCTAGTAACCCAGCACTTGTAATGATACATCTTTAGACCAGGCATAACACCATCAGAGCGGAATGCTTGGAAGCTGCTTGTAAAACATCAGTAATTACGGGTTCCATTCACTCAAATGTGGGTTACAGACATTTGAGTTTGATGAGTTTCAGCTCAGGTTTAGGTAACTCATCAGTGCGCCTAAATTCCCAATAAAAGGCTAACAGCTTGCAACTTGACACTTGCAGTGGGCGGTACAGTGCTTGTAGAGCAAAGGTGTATTAGTTTGGCTGGCCCGCTAACAAATCACAGGTTCAAGGCTCAGAGCAGGTCAGCACTGGTGCTGTGAACCACATGTCATCTTCTGATGACTGCTAGCACCTGTGTCCGCTGCCGCTGAAAGAGGAGCAGTCAAAAAGAAGTCAGTCTAAAAGAGAGAAACAAGTTCCTAGATGTACGCCGGCTAATGCTATAAGAGGATCAATATAGCATGCTGGGAGATCAGTCAGTAGTCTGTAGTACAGTACCACTGATACTCTACTGGTCTTTTTTTTTGGCAAATGTTATTTTGTTTATTTGACTAATGATTTGGCCATTAGCATACATAAGGGATGTCCATGTCATCCAAGTTCATTTCTTTCTTCACTTGAAAAGAAATTCAGGTTTTTGAGGAAATTATTCCTGGATTTTTTTTTCTACAGTATATAGTAGACTTCAATGGGGACCAGTGGGTTGAAGGTCCAAATTGCAGTTTCAATGCAGCTTTAAAGGGCTCTACACAATCCCAGGCGAGAAATAAGGGTCTTATCTAGTGAAATAATCTGTCATTTTGTAAAAAAAAATGAACAATCTGTATACTTTCTAACCAGAAATGCCCATTTTGCACTAGCTTGACTTTAAAGCATTACGTAACCACGTTGGAAAGGTCATGCGCAGTTATACTGTAAAAAGTTGACTTAACTTCAAAATAAATGGAGAAAACCTGTTGCCTTTAAAATTATTAAGTGAAAAAGTAAATAATAATGAAAAAAAACTTGAATTGTCAAGTTCGCTTAACTTATTTTTAAAATTATTATTTACTTAATAATTTTAAGGCAACGGGTTTCCTCAATTTTTTTAAGTTAAGTCAACTTATCACTTTTTTTTCTTCGTCTGTGATCTCCGGGCAAAAAAACTTCAAAATCATCTGACAGTTGTTGTACCACTTTTTGTAAAGGGTGTTTGACTTTCTCTCTTACATTCATATTGTAAACACTAGGTCAGTACTTCCATCAGTATCACTAGATAAGACCCTCGCCTTGAATCGTGTAGAGCCCTTTGAAGCTGCGCTGAAACTGCAATTTGGACCTTCAGCCAATTGGCTCCCATTAAAGTCCACTAACCAATGTTTTTCTCAAAAATACTACAGTCTGTACTATTATAAATGCACTACTGTTAGTGTACAGCAGTTGCTAATAAACTAATGCAATTATATAAAGATGTCTGACTAAAAAGATAATTAAGTTAAGTTAATTGAATTGCGCAGTGAGTGAACTTTCAGGCCAATTTTTGAATTTATGTAACGCAGCAATGCTATTATCAAACTGTTTCCCTCATTCGTAAGTTGCTTTGGATGGCGTCTGCTGAATATAATAAACGTAATTGAAAAATCCCATTACAAAAGGGCATATTTATGTCAAATCACTTTTTTTTTTTAAATTAGACACATTCTCAACAGTGTATTAACAGGGTTTTAGGCAGCCCACATTTTCATAACACAGTATGTCATTTTCTTGGTCACCATGACCCAGCTGTGAAATGAATTTTGAGATTCTGATCTAACTTCTAGTTTCAACCTAAATAAAAAGTGCAAATACTGACTGAAAGGCTTATCTGATGTGGGGCGCCTCATACCATTCAGCTGTAATGCTGCAAGTCACTGCTTGAGTCCTGGCTTGGCCAGACAGAAGAGTTACCACTAAATGCTTTTGCAAACCCTTATTCACACAGCCAACCTGAATCACTTTAAAACATGCGATTAAGCTTCAAAGCTGAATTATGTCATTTTTTAAATGTTAAAATACTTTCTCCTACGCCATTTAAACATGCAGAGACAACTAAGTAAGCTATTGGGCTGTAAACACTTCACCATCAAAACATTTCTGTTTGTTTGACCAGCCAAACATAGTAGTATCAGCTCAACCAATGGCGTGAGGTTAGGGGCAGGACTGTTTGTTTTTCAACCAGTGACCGATGTTTCCAAGAAACCTGTTTAAAAACCGTCATCATGCAATTCCAATTAGTGGCACAGAAATAAAACCAACTTCACCTTAAATAATCACTCGTTGAAAAGGACATTTAATTATAGGAAATGTCAATACCGTAATCTAATTCCAGCACTCTGCAGGTTGTCGTCTTCCACTTTTCTTTTTTCCTTCCTCCTCAGTCTTTAAACAGGCTGAAGTAAAGACACCTTGCAGCAAAATTAACTGACAGAAACGTTCCAGAGAAACATCCTTAACATGAGGCCATGTATCAAGCTACTGCCTCGAAGCAGAGAGCGCCTGCCTCCATATGCTAAGTCATCAAATTCCAGCCGCACTTTAATCCAGAGACCCACGATCCATTAGAAGGTCTGTCTCCCTGTAAATCACCCAGAATGCAACAGCACTGACTGATGACAGTCTAAGAGAGGATCCACGAGCACAGCAGGCCATAACTTAGACTCCATGCTCTACATCTGTCCCATAGTGTGTAAAAATATTAACTTATATAACTGAGGAATCTTTCATGAATATAAATATGAAAGATGGCGATTGGTTGAGCTAATGTCGTTAAGTCAAACGAACAGATTTCTATTCTGTTCGGTGCCACTAGTGGCTCTCAAATTACACACTTCAACTTTAAAACCAGAAAAACAGAAAGCCAATGTTAGCAAACCACATATGTCATCATTCACTTAGCCAGCTAAAGCCTGTCAACTGAAAAAAAGAAAACTGCCTGTTAAAAGTAAAAAATAAATAAATAAATAAGACACTGGACCAAAAAAACAGTCTTAAGTACAAATATTTGTAGCAATAGCCAAAAATACATTGTACATTGGATATTAAGTAAAAGTCATGTCCCATGAAGATATTTGTAAATTTCCTATCGTAAATATAACAAAATGCAATGTTTGATTAGTAATATGCATTGCTAAGAACTTCATTTGGACTACTTTTAAGGCGCTTTTCTCAATATTTTGATTTTTTTGCACCCTCAGATTCTAGATTTTCAAACAGCTGTATCTCAGCCATATATTGTCCATTTCTAACAAACATCAATGAAAAGCTTATTATCAATCTCAGTAAAAAAGCCCCTTATGACTAGTTTTGTGGTCCAGAGTCACATATTTGTTGTAAACTTTCTGCTATTTTCAATATTTGTAGAAGAACAAAGAACTAAAGATTGACTAATGAAACTATGTTAAAATACTATTCACTGTATATAGATTTTTGCACTTTTTTCAGATTGAAACTGACTTAGTTTTGTAGGTAACACTTTACAATAAGGTTCCTTAGTTAACATTAGTTAGCCACATTAGTTAACATGAACTAATAATGAACTGCACTTATACAGCATTTATTAATCTTTGTTCATGTTAATTTCAACATTTACTAATACATTATTAAAATCTTGTTAACATTAGTTAATGCAGCGTGAACTAACATGAATAAACAATGAACAACTGTATTTTCGTTAACTAACGTTAATTAAGATTAGTAAATACAGTAACAAATGTATTGCTCATGGTTAGTTCATGTTAGTTAGTACATTAACTAATGTTTAACTAATGAACCTTATTGTAAAGTGTTACCGTTTTGTACAATTAATCCTACAATTATCTGTGGTGTTACACTGTTTGGTAGGTTGTGTAAAACTTTGATTGTGGCCAGTTATTGGGCAATAGAGTTGTCACTCTGTGATATTATTTTTTACATGTTACAGTTGAGTGCCAGAAGCTGTGATGAAATGGACCATCTACCACTGTTAACCTTGGCATTATATTATCTAATACTGTCCAACAAACACTGACAAATCTTCTCCTAGTTCCCTGGAAATATCAACTGAATGCTGAAACCTAAAGTGACACAAAAACACCCACTGAAAACCATTCCGCATTTCTCCTTCTGGCTGTGGATGTTCTCATAAATTCCTCAAACGATACTGAGAAGGTCACGGCTATAAGCGGTGACAGCACTTTACAACCACACATCACCATTCAATGGCATACAGCATCATCTTCTAGCTTTTGTGGAATGTGATTTTGGTAATCCACAGACTGATTGCCGATGTTTATGAAATCCATTAGGAGACAGAACTTGAAAACGATGACCGCATTTACGACAAAATTGTCATGCAGTCACCAGACCCAACCATCAAGAATCTCTCACCGCAAACAAAAACTGAAAAATACTTTTATAATAATTAATTTTAAACATTAAAACCTCTTTGAATCTCCACCAGAATTTACATTAGATAGTTTAAAGCTAAGTATTTAAACCTTGGACCCTGGTTACTTAAAAAAAGTACCCTGTAAAAAAAAATACACATCTAAGAGGAGTGAGCCAGTACTAAACACAATTTTCATAACATCTGGTTGCTGCGTAATCAGAAAAAAAGTATCAGAGGGGGACTGGGTAACTGTACAGCTCAGCCAAACAAGTACAACAGTTGCCCAATTTCCTTTGGGCAATAGTCCTTATGCAAATGATCCTGACAGGATTTCTCAATAACTTCCTGACAGGGACATTTGTTAAGGTTTTACAACTTTTCCATGTGCAAACATCAAAATATAGTAAGTGGTTTTCAATGCATCATCTTTTGAGGGAGACTATTTTGGAATTAAAAGTGATGTTGCTCTAATACCAAACAGAAGATTCACATGCTGTTTTTTTTTTTTTTTTTTGTCAAATCTAATTAATTCATATGAATGTTTAGGGGTATCTGCAAAGCCATGAGTCTCTGTTATTTCCACTCCTAAAATGTACTGTAATTCACATCAATGAGACCTCAAAAGTGTGTTATTTGTTAAAGAGAGGTTAACTAATACTATTTAGTCAGGATTTTAGCTTGGGCAATGAATGCACTAAAGGAGCGACCTGAGCCAAATATAAGGACCAAAAATCACAGAGACAGTTTTGACTTGAGCCAGTAAGCAACACCTTTGCAACTACATAACAACCCATACATAAAAACACACACATACATGCATGATGCTGTTTTGTTTTTAGTTGTTTAAGCAACTTAATTAATTATGACTGTAGTATAAACATTATTTCAAACATTATGCACTTTTTCACAGATAGTCATGTTATTTTATTGCTTTGAATAAACGTGCATTAGTAATATTTTGGATTAGCATATTCCCTCTGGTGGCCTCAGGAGAGAAGCCTACTGAAATTATGCATTTTAAATGTTGAGTATGTACTCCCCCCACCCCAGAACAGATGAACTTACATATAGTACATTTTATGTGACGTTAGTTCTGACTTGAAATGTCTGTTGAGTGGCGCTATAACTTAAGTGCTCTGTGACGTTTTAAAATAATGTATCATCTGCACTACACCAAAACCTACTCTATGTTATGAACAAAAGCGAATGTGATGTAAAAACACAATCACAAACATGCAGTTTTAGCTTGTTTTTCGATCTTTCACCATAAGTCGTGTTTTTCACGGGATTCGTACCCAAAGATTTTGCATCCTAAGTCCAATTCCATGCCAGCTGAGCTACTGAGCAAGCTTGTTACATGTGGAAATCAAAACATATTGAGCTATAATCGTAACTGTGTATAAAACTGATTACAAGTGCTTGCTGTTTTACTGCCTCTAGTGTTCATTTCTGTTGGACATCGCAGTGATATACTTATTGGTACGTATTTTTGCATCTAGCGAAAAAGTTCCCACAGGTACGTTTTCGTCATGAGATCAAGCATACAATATACTTGTATACTGTGTATACTGTTGTATAACGCTCGCAAATTCCCTCATCATAAACAAACAGTGCAAATACGATGTAAATAAAATATTAATTTTGTAGATTCAGTGATTATAACAGGAGTTTTTGCATAACTTGTGATAGACTAGGCTAACGTTGTGGACTGACATATTTGTCTATGAAGCTAGAATGTGATGTGCCCAAAACGAAACTAAAACGTTTTATATTGCTTTCTATATCGATATTAATAATCATTATTACAGTATAAAGAACAATAATCTAATATAATGATTTTTGTCATAATATTGCAGCCCTATGAGCTCATTTTTTATATGTATAACTTAGATACAGTTTTAAACAGTCTATTATTATTGACAACAGTTTAAAATATTGATTAAAGTAACATACCAACATAGTATGGTGATTAAAATAATTTCCCCCCAAAATTTGAAAAATGCCCCTGGAAATCAATTCCAGTGGGAAATATCGCCCCTTAATGGAAAGGTTCATTTCTGACCTTGCTATCATTGTCAAGTTATTGAAAGATCAAGGTCTGTTCATGATATATTAGCTTCCACACCTTAAAGCAGGATGGAATCTAACTCACTGTCAATGTTTTAATCGTTCATCAGCTGAAAACAAAAAAATGTTGTGAAACTGATTTCAACTATATCGTTCTAGTATAGCGTTATCATTATAGTTGTAGTGTGGATTGATTTTATAGTTCACATCCTTTGCATGAATTGGCCTTTAATCTTAAAAAACTGTTTTGGAGAGTTTGGGACTTTCCCTTTTCAAGTGGAATAAAGTAGTATGCTAACATACGTAAAAATAGCTGCCTGCGGGTGTTACTAAGATTGTCCACCAAGGAACTGACTTGCATTCAAGAGACACTGGTTTTGCATTGGCAGGCACCATTCATATTTTCTTTAGAAAATGTCACAATCCAGTTGTCATGAATGTCACTACCTTATTCACCCTGACAGAGGTGCACCACTATTCCAAGAGATGGCCACACACATCTTTTTTCAAGAAAATGGGAAATTACAAAAACATTTCTTAAACTACCGGTATAATGCATCTAAAAGAGAAAATCTGTGACCAAGTGTGTTTCTAATTCCTAACGGGCATAAAAAATCTGTCCAGAGGGAGCTTGTCAATGAGATGAGGCGTTCTCAAAGCAACTTGCGCAATAGGGTAGATGCTTATTTTCACATGACACTGCTCACTGGAAATCAAAAAGCCCCTTTTAGAGAGAACAGGGACTGTGCTGCTCTCTGATCTCAATGGATAACCTAGGAAGGGCTACAGATACAGCATGAGCAAACAAAGTTTACACTCCATTTGATAGTGTGTGTGCGTATGTCTGTGTGCATTTTTTCCACTGCAATAGACTCTTATAATGATGAAACACTCAATGATTTACAGTAGAACAACACAGGGGTCACACAACAGGAACATAAGGTTATATTTTTCACGCCTCTTTTTTCCTCAAGCGAGGTGAATGACAGAAACTTAACACTTTTCAGAGCATGAGAAGTATTTAAAAAATATGCATATATAATATCTGACCACAGGACAGTGTTGGGACCAAAAAAAAGACCAAAATATATATTTTCACACATATGGTAAGCATGTACATGTAAACAATGCTAAATGAAATATAATTTTCAAATTAAAAATCAGACTTTGTTTAAACATTTAAATGCAAAAATATATTACACAGTGTATTTCAAGAGGAAAGAAAAAATGTTTGGGTAAAAGCAAAATGTACTTTAAGTATATTTATAAATATATTTTGATTGACAATACATAAGTAAGTATACATAAGTATAAATAGAACTTGTTGAGAATATATTTATGTAATTTTATTTTTAATTATATATACAGTTATATATGAACATTACCAGTCAAAAGTTTTTTTAATGTTTTTAAAGTCTCTTCTGCTCACCAAGCCTGCATTTATTTGATCCAAAGTACAGCAAAAACAGTAAAAATTTAAAATATTTTTATTATTTAAAATAACTGCTTTCTATTTGAATATATTTTAAAATGTAATTTATTTCTGATTTCAAAACGGAATTATTTTGCATCATTACTTCAGTCACATGACCCTTCAGAAATCATTATAATATTCTGATTTGCTGCTCAAAAACATTTATTATTATTATTATTAGAATTATGTTAAAAAACAGCTTCTTTGATTAATAGAAAGTTCAGAACGGCAATTATGTGAAGTACAAATCTTTTGTAACATTATGTCTTTATTATCATAATTGATCAATTTAAAACATCTTTGCTAAATATTAATTTCTATCATTTCTTTCCTAAAAAAAAAGAAAAAAGCTCCAAGCTTTTGAAGGGTACAATGTATAATGTTACAAAAGCTTTTTATTTCAGATAAATGCTGATCTTTGAATTTTTCTGGTAGTTTACAGTCATGTGTGTATGTGTGTGTCATCTTAGGTACAAATCCCATGCTAGTCCACATTAACCATTTATAATCAAGTAAAACCAAATTTCTTTCCCACCATATGTATTACAGGAGTGGGTTCAACCTGGTTCCATTTTGGGTAGCGATTTCCCTGACTTGATTAACTTGACCCTAAAGCAATGGAGCATTTCTGGGACAGCTTCACTTTAATGTAATCATGCACTAACTACTTAACCTTACTTATACAAATAGCCTGCCTTCTATTTTTTATCCCTAATTTGAACCTAATATAAACACATGGATTTGACACAAGTTCATGTTCATGCTGTTGCGATCTGCA
This sequence comes from Garra rufa, assembly GCF_049309525.1. Taxonomy (NCBI): domain Eukaryota; kingdom Metazoa; phylum Chordata; class Actinopteri; order Cypriniformes; family Cyprinidae; genus Garra; species Garra rufa. The sequence goes on from NC_133361.1 coordinate 45,618,034, forward strand.
TGGATAAACTGGATTTAACTGTTTTCTGTGATTTGACCTAATTGCCACTTTAAATCCACTCCCCCCTCACACACGCACACCTTGTTGTGGGTTGTGTCAGGATACTGACTTCCAAGACCATCTGGCTGGGCTACTGTTCCCAGGAATTTATACTGGAAAACAACTCACCATGTTCTGGAACACCGACAGCACATTTAGAAAATAAACTCTCTCACACAAAACAGATCGTTACACAGGCAAATGCCTACTGAAGCTAATACCCAGAGAGCAACAGTAAGACGCCGGGTGAAACATGCAAACGTGTTCAGAAGCCAAAACAAAGATTATATGATAATATCAAATCTTAAGGCAGTTTAGATAAAAAAAATGACAGGGCCTGTGTATGTGTTTAAGCTCTGTGCAACTGTGACAGAATTAAACAATTAGCTTCAATTTATGAGCTGGAATTTGAATGGACCCAAAGAATGTAAACTAGAATCTTATACAGATTAAACATTAACAATTCTATGATTAAATATGGTCTAATAATTATTCCTATTTCCTGGAATAGAACACATTTTTGGGTAAAACTTTACACTAAGATCTAATTTGTTAACTGCAAATAACGATGAACAATAGATCTACAGCTTTTATTAATCTTAAGTAAAAGAATAGTTCACCCAAAAATGAAAATTCTGTCATTGATTACAAACCCTCATGTCATTCTAAACTTGTAAGACCAAAGAAATTGTTTATTAAAGTCGTTATTTTTGTTTTCTTTGTGTTCTCGGATTTTATCAAAAATATCTTTTTTTTTGCTAAAGATGAACGAAGGTCTTACGGTTTGGAACAACATGAGGGTGAGTAATTAATGACAGAATTTACATTTTTTGTGAACTATCCCTGTGTATGATATTATATACTATATACAGTCAAGCCCGAAATTTTTTATGCACCTGGCAAATTCTGACTTAAAGTTACTTTTATTCAACCAGCAAGTTTTTATTTTTTATTTTTTTATTAGAAATGACGCAGACGTCTCCCTGAAGATAATAAGATGATGTACAAGAGGCATCATTGTGGAAAAAATTGTTACTCATCTTTTATTTACATTTGAACAAAAAGTGGCATGTCCAAAATTATTCATACCCTTCTCAATAATCAATAGAAAAGCCTTTATTGGCTATTACAGCAATCAGACGCTTCCTATAATTGCTGACCAGCTTTTTGCATGTCTTCACTGGTATTTTTGCCCATTCATCTTTAGTGATGAGCTCCAACTCTTTCAGGTTGGAGGGTCTCCTTGCCATCACCCTGATCTTTAGCTCCCTCCACAGATTCTCAATTGTATTTTAATTCGAAGTCTGGATGGGCCACTACAAAACGTTAGTGTTTTTGTCTGCTAACCATTTCTTCACCGCTTTTGCTGTGTGTTTTGGGTCATTGTGGTGCTGAAATGTCCACTGGTGCCCAAGGTCAAGTTTCTCTGCAGACTGCCTGATGTTGTTGTTGTGAATTTTGATGTATTGCTCCTTTTTCATGGTGCTGTTTACTGTGATTAGGTTCCCTGGTCCACCGGCTAGAAAACACCCCCAAAACAATAGGTTCCCACCACCATGTTTGACAGTGGGGATGGTGTTCTTAGGGTTGAAGGCTTCTCCTTTTTTACGCCAAATGAAGGCTACATCATTGTGACCAAACAATTCAATTTTTGTTTCATCTGACCATAAAACAGAAGACCAGAAGTCGTCTTCTTTGTCCAGATGAGCATTTGCAAAGGCCAAGCGGGCTTTTGTGTGCATTATCTGGAGAAGTGGTGTCCTCCGTGGTCTGCGTCTGTGGATCCCAGCGGTGTGCAGTGTCTGTTGGACTGTCTGCCTTGAGATGTTGCCACTAGCAGAGCCCAGATTCATCAGGATGGCCTTGGTGGTGATCCTTGGATTCTTTTTTACCTCTCTCACTATCCTCCTGGCCAGCACAGGTGTCACTTTAGGCTTCCGACCACGTCATTTGAGATTTTTCACAGTGCGGAACGTCTTGTATTTTTTAATAATACTTAGCACTGTAGCCACTGGAACTTCAAAACATTTAGATATGGTCTTATAGCCCTTTCCTGACTTGTGAGCAGCCACAATGCGCAGCCGCAGGTAAAACAGCTGTTCCCAATGAATCAGGGTAATTAGGATGCTTTAGAACAGCTTGGACTATTTGGAATGGTACAGAACTTTGGATTTTCCCATAGACTGTGACAGTTTGCAAAGGGCATGAATAATTTTAGACATGCCACTTTTTGTTCGAATGTAAATAAAACTGAGAAATATTTTTTCCACAATGATGCCTCTTGTACATCGTCTTATTATCTTTTGGGAGAAGCCTGTGTCATTTCTGGTCAAAAAAAAAAAAAAAAAAACTTGCTGGTTGAATAAAAGTAACTTTAAGTCAGAATTTGCCAGGGGTATGAATAATTTCAGGCTTAACTATATATATATATATATATATATATATATATATATATATAGCTCATTTTAATTTTACTAGTTAATTTTACTAAGGTCAAAATCCAATTTAGAATCTTGTTTGCCACATCAATTCAAATTACATCTAAATCAGAAATTAAATATGAGTTTAAAAGAAATTCCACACTTTTAAACTCTGCAAGCCCCTGTTGAAAAGGGGGTCCCAGATTCTTTCGGTTTTTCCCCTAGTCACCTAGAATGAACTTCATCAGAAGAGACAGGGGAACAGTGCCAATGAGTGCATGAGTGATTTGTGTGAGTGTGCGAGCGAGTGAGTGTGAGTGTGCCACAGGAGAGGGAGGGAGCAGCGTGTTAATCTTCTTATATAACCAAAAAGCAGAGAGGCCAGCCACACACACACACACACACACACACACACACACACACACACACACACACACACACACACACACACACACACACACACTGCCTCTAGAAACACAGACAGAGAGACAGCTGAGGTTCTGGTGCTAAAAGACTGTCCAACCCCTTTAGTGTGTGCTGTTAATAAACATGATTTGTTTTTGTTTTTTGTCCTCAGGCTGTGTTACATGAATTTCGAAGAGAATTTTAATAGTTTGGTCTTTTGGCTTGGAACAGGTTGTGTCTATTTTATTTTTCTTCTGGAACACAAAACCAGTCATAAGGGTCAATTTTTTAAAATTTGATTTATACATTATCTGACAGCTGAATAAATAAGCTTTCCATTGATGTATGGTTAGGGTGTTAGAATAGGACACTATTAGGACCAAATCTGGAATCTGAGGTTGCAAAAAAATCTAAATATTGAGAAAATTGCCTTTAAAGTTGTCCAAATGAAGTTCTTAGCAATGCATATTACTAATCAAAAACTAAGTTTTGATATACTTACAGTAGGAAATGTACAAAAAAAATCTTAATTTAACATGATCTTTACTTAATATCCTAATGATTTTTGGCATAAAAGAAAAATCAATTATTTTGACCCATACAGTGCATTTTTGGCTATTGCTACAAATATGCCCATGCTACTTATGACTGATTTTATGGTTGAGGATTACATTTAAAAATCAATCAGCCTCTACAGCCTTAACTTACATAATTTTCAGCAGGTACAGGCAAAGAAATATAATCGAGAAAGAATATATATCTCCATGAGAGGAATGTAAGTGAATGGAAATAAACCTGTATTTATTTTCCATTTTACCCATCTCGCATATAAAGAGGGTTTAACGCTAGTGCACACAGAGACGTATGCATATACACGCACACAAATGCAGCCACACGAACGCAAATCACTTTGGAAAGGGCTGGTTCACAAGGGCCCCATCTCCTCATAGATGTCTTTTTCACGGCCTATTGAATTTCAATAAGGCTCTCTGGTAGGCCTGGTTTGCGAAACAACTTGAAAACACACAATCATGCTGCAAAAAGCCCGATCTGAGTATAATCCCTATTTCCTCTCTTCGGTTAGCTCAGCAAGGATTCAGAGTGAAGAGGTTACATGGCCAGGAAACCACAGTCTGAAATATACTCAAATCCCATGTTTATCAGAAAAGGAATCATTTCTTTTTATGGAAATGTGTTACATAGCCATTTTCAATCATTTAAGACCACTAAAAGCCTTTGATATATATAATACATTAAAGTCAGCATGAAATGAAAATCTTCCTTCCCTCTATTTTCTACATGTATATTATTGTGAACAATTCATTCAGGCATAAGTGTCATTTTTTACGACATCTCTCTGGAAATGAATGCAAATCTACTCCTGATTTTGTCTGATTTAAGTGCTGTTTCACCCAAAAATGAAAATCCTGTCAATAATTACTCACCCTCATGTCGTTCCAAACCCATAAGACCTTTGTTCATCTTCAGAACACAAATTCAGATATTTTTGATAAAATCTGAGAGCTTTCTGACGCTGCATAGACAGCAACACAACTGACATGTTCAAGGTCCAGAAAGGATTTCATCAAAAATATCTTAATTTGTGTTCTAAAGATGAACAAAGGTCTTACGGAATTGGAACAACACGAGGGTTTTCATTTTTGTGTGAACTAACCCTTTAAACTGCACTTATGCAAATTAATCTGCCTCCATTTCTAAGTGTAATGGCGACATCTCAAAATCCAGTCAACAATATTTATATTATTACAGTTTTTTTCAAATAAATGTAGCCTGTTGAACATAAGATCTATGATCAGGGCTGTATTGCCTCTATGAATCCTCACTGCCAGAGTCATTCAGGGCCACGGTCAGTGCAGTTAGTGATAAAAATGATGCCTCCAACTCTGATAGATGTGACACTGTTTCACAGAAATTGGCTGAACTTCTGAGACATAAAGAAACTGCATAAGTCAGCAGTGATTCACTATACGGCACTGACAGCTGACAGACTTTGATGAATTTTACTGTCTGCATTAAAACCATAATATGATTAAACACTAAGGCAGCCCAAATGTATTTGCAGATATTCATCCAACTGTGACCAGTGGATCCGTTTATGTGTCAACAGTGGACTGGAGGCATTACCTAGAAACACACACGCACACAAGACAATACGCTGACCTTTAGGTGACTTTCAGGTGCGCTGAAAAGGGCCCATAGGATGTGATAGTAACAAGGGCCCATAGGACATGATCCCACGTATACAACTCCTTTCAAACTTTACATGCTTACACAAATAAGCCAACGAGGACCTTTAAGATTATCCTTTGCGTCTTTGCTCTCTCTCACACACACATGAGTGGTAACAAGGACCCGTGAGGGTAAAGAGCCAGAGCTAACAGAGAAAGACCTAATTAAGACTAATGAACAATGTTGTCTGCTCTCCTGCCTGGGAGCCCTGAACAGACGGCAACTCAAGAACAATCACCAGACACTCAATTTATTAGCAGTGAATCCACAGTGTTTTACACTCTTTGTGTGTCTCATTGAGTACATACCTCTGCTGGTTTGCGTTAAATGCACATTTCACTTTAGTTTTTGCACCTGTTATTATTTAAAAATGCTAAAGCCATTTAAAAGTGACTTTCTGAATCAAACTTACAAAGACAGGTCCATCGACCCACAGAATTTCCAGAGCAACAGTGTGCAGATGAACATAGGCCAGTAAGAAAATCACACTAAAAAAGTATTAGTTTCCACAAAATATTAAGCAGCACAACTGTTTTCAACATTGATAATTAATCAGCATATTAGAATGATTTCTGAAGGATCATGTGACACTGAAATTAAGCTTTGTACCACAGGAATAAATTACATTTTAAAATATATTCACATTGAAAACAGTTATTTTAAATGAAAATAATATTTCACAATATAGCAGTTCCCCTTCAGTCGAATCACTTCGACGTTACATTGGGATCTCGCTTGAGAGACCAATCATCTCTGAGCCTTATTAAAAAGGCCAATTGAAAATTGGCGAGTGGACGTGCGCGCCGGCCACGCCCCCGTACATACGGGTATATAAGATGGCAGCGCGCACCACTCAGTCAAACTTTTTGCTTCAGAGCCGATGGATCGAGCTTCGGTCTTCTTGACTGCTACTACCAAGAAGAAGAGTTCTTCAGAGTTCATGCTCCCTCCTGCTGGTGCACTGCCAAAACTAAAAGAGTGTTTCACAGAAAGAGCATTGTTTGGCATTGTTTTCACGGCCATATAAAGCCTTTGCATTTCCAGCAAGCAGCCCCGGCGAGTGCACGGTTGCCCCCGCTGCACCTCCCTGAGCAACCGGGATCACAAAAGAGCAATTTCTAGCGGCCGTTTCAGACGTTCTTTTCAGAATGTCTTTATGGCCGTGCGTTTCTGGGTGTGGTAGTTTCCTCTCCTCAGCAGACGGACATGAACGCTGCCTCACGTGTTTAGGCTTTGAGCACGCTGAGGCGGCGTTCATGAGTGGTTCATGCCCACACTGAGAAAGCATGACCATGGCCACGCTGAAGTCCCGCCGGCTCCCCCCGCTCCCCTCCCGCGGTCAGCCGTTGAGCCGCCAATGCGCTTCGGCCACCGCGGTGAGGCCCGGGGGGGCATTCAAATTATGGTAGAGAACGTTCCGCCGGCTCAAAAAGCCCAGCGGACTTCTCTATCTCAGCGTGGTCCCGTTGAGTTTCCGCAGCAGTACGCTTCCCCGCCTGGCGGGCCGAGCGTCTCCTTCGGTGCTCTTGCAGAGGATGAGATGTCTGTCACAGCATCAGAGGGAGAGTCAGACGGTGACACATCACTTTCCGCGGCGCAGCGCCCACCCGTGGTCGCTGCCCTTCCGGAGGTTGATGTCGAACTGTCGGCTATGCTTCTCCGGGCAGCCGGGGGGATCGGTCTGGAGGTTCCCCAAGAGCCTCCGGCCGATCCTTCCAGGTTGGACGATTGGTTCCTGGGGAGGGCACTGGCGGTAGCGCCGCGCTCTCCCCGGTCCCGTTCTTCCCGGAGGTGCACAAGGAGCTGACAAAATCGTGGCGCGCTCCAGCTCCTCTCCCCTCGCCACTCTCGATGGCGGGGCAGCCAAGGGGTACGTGGCGGTCCCCCAGGTCGAGCGCGCCGTCGCGGTGCACCTTTGCTCGCGGGGCCCTCCGCGTCTCCCTTCCGGGGCGTGTGGATTTTCTTCCGCCCTCACGGGCCGGGCTTTCCGCGCCGCTGGACACGCTGCCACCGCCCTGCATGCCATGGCAACACTACAAGTGTACCAGGCGCAGGCACTTAAAGTCCTGCACGAGAGTGGTCCTGACCAGGGGGTATTTGAAGAACTCCGTGCCGCCACTGACTTCGCGCTCCCTTGGTCAGGTGATGTCCACCTGTGTGGTCCAGGAACGCCACCTATGGCTGACTCTGGCCCAGATGGCGGAGACCGACAAAGTTCGCTTTCTCGACTCTCCTATCTCCCAGAGCGGCCTATTCAGTGACACCGTGGAGTATTTTGCTCGGCAGTTCTCCACAGTTCAGAGGCAGACGGAGGCCATTCAACACATTCTGCCCCGCCGCGAAGCTACCATTCCGCCGACTGGGCCCCCGCCTCCGCCTGCCCGTCGCCTAGGGCGTCCCCCCGCGGCTCCGAAACCAGCTCTGTCCCCTGCTGAGCCGCACGATCCAGGACTCGCAGCCTGACGTCGAGCTGCCTGTGGGAGAGGGACGCCGCTCGCCTCCCAGGGTCCTGTGAGGGAAGACTCTCGCAGGCGAGCTTCGAAGCGTCCCTGATGCGAGCACCCCGGAGGTGGAGAAAGCTGCTCTGTTGGCACTCCCGCTGGAGTGCCAGGAGTTAGCCGTTCATTTGAAATCACAGAAAGAGCTGACTTTCTCACCTCCGGGGCCCCGGCCCCGAGTTTCCTTCCTGAGCAGCACTTCCACTCCTCGGAACCAGACTCGGGACCGGATGTCGCCAGCGCGGGAACCAGGGAAGAAGGTAAGCGCTGCTTCACGCAGCCTGACTTTTCTCCAGGACGTTCATCCTTCATCCCCCCATCCCCCCCCCCCAGACTGCCCCACCGTGGTCACGTCGGTCAACGTTCCCTTGATACCGCTAGCGAGCCAGCTGGAGGCTCTTCGGCGGACAGGAATTCGCGTCTCCAACCGTCTCTTCGACTGGTGCTTTCCAGCCCACTCGTGAGTTCCGTTGTTCGAATACAGGGACCTGGTGCTTCGGCACTCCTGCCATCTGGTCCTTCAGGCCAACCGAGGGAAGATCCCTTTCCTCGGTCGGGAGCCCGACTCGGTCCACAAGACGGCCCGCCTTACTACCAAGAGCGCGCAGTCAGTGCTGTAGTCCCTGAGTTAATCAGGCACAATACAGCGGTTCCTCTCAAAACACAGAGGCTCCTGGGGCACATGACAGCTCTAGCCGCTTTGCCGCTAAGCTTGTTCCATGTGAGACCGCTTCAGCACGATCGAGTCCCATGATGGGCATGGCACCTCGGCTCACTCCGGACTGGCGTTTTCCCGCAGTATTGCCGACAAGTCAGCCCGTGGCCTACCACGGGTTGGGATGCCATGTACGACAGATGCTTACAGCTCGTCCACCATCTGCTCCCATGGAGTCTAACGTGGCAGATTTTGCTGCTTGCCATTCACTTGAAGCCAGGGAAACTCAACTGTGCAGCCTATCGGCTCCCACGGCAGTCCACCCACCCTGCAGAATGGCGAATCCACCCCGTAACGCAGCTAGTTTGGAGCTATATCGGCAAGGCTCAGCCACACCTGCTCGCCCTTCCCGATTCCTCCCATTGCCAGCTGCCTCTTTTCAAAGTAACACTGGCACACAGCTGACCTACGGGGCCCAAGTACGCTGTTTCCCCAGCGAGCCTCCTTGCACGGACACTGTGCAAGTCCAGGGAGGACAAGGAGTAAGTCTTGTTGGTTGCGCTACGAGAGTGGCCCACCCAGACTTAGGTCTTAGTAACCGTTCCCTCGCGGCAGTCCCTCCCTGCAAGGGCATGGATTGGCATCGTAGACCTCTCCGGCCTTCCACAGGCCGTGATAGAAACTATCACTCAGTCCCGAGCTCCCTCTACCAGGCAGGCTTACGCACTGAGATGGGGTCTATTTGCTGGCATTCCTCTCGCTGAGAGGATCCAAAGAGATGCACGATTGCAGTACTGCTTTCCTTCCTGCAAGAGAAGTTGGAGCGCAGGCTGTCCCTTCGACTCTCAAAGTATACGTTGCCGCTATCGCAGCGTACCACGATGCAGTGGATGGAACACCCCTGGGTAAGCACCAACTCATCGTGAGGTTCCTGCAGGGCGCCAGGAGAATCAACCCTCCCAGACCGCACCTCGTACCCTCTTGGGACCTCTCCGTCGCCCTCCGCGGCCTACGGGAGGCCCCCTTTGAGCCACTTGCGTCAGTCGAGCTGAAATTCCTGTCCCTTAAGACAGCGCTCCTGACTGCCCCGGCCTCCATCAATAGGGTAGGGGACCTACAAGCCTTCTCTGTCAGCGAAACGTGCCTTGAGTTCGGGCCCGGAGATTCTCACGTCATCCTGAGACCCCGGCCCGGTTACGTCCCCAAGGTTCCCACCACGCCCTTCCGCGATCAGGTGGTGAACCTGCAAGCTCTGCCCCCGGAGGAGGCAGACCCGGCTTCTGCGCTGTTGTGCCCTGTTCGCGCCCTACGCTTATATGTAGACCGTACTCGCCACTTCAGACGCACCGAGCAGCTCTTTGTCTGCTTCGGAGGTCAGCAGAAAGGGAATGCTGTCTCCAAACAGAGGTTGGCCCATTGGGTGGTTGATGCCATCTCCCTGTCTTATCTGTATCAGGGAGAGCCATGCCCCTTAGGTGTTCATGCCCACTCCACTAGGAGTGTTGCTTCATCCTATGCGTTGGCTCATGGCGCCTCACTAGCAGACATCTGCAGAGCTGCGGGCTGGGCGACACCGAATACCTTCACTAGGTTCTACAACCTTCGCGTAGAGGCCGTTTCCTTCCGCGTCTTAACGTAAGACCTCAGGCGAGCGGGAGAACTGCTAGTGTCGGCTTGCTGCGCCATTCCCACGTGGATCCGTGCGCCATTTCCCAGTATGTTCCCTCCGGCGAACCCTGGGTCCTCCATGCCCCGCAGTCAGGCCTAGGTGCGGAGTAGTTCCTGACTGTGATCCTGCCTGGGTCTCCTTCGCCCCGCAGGTTGTGGCTATACTTTTCAATATTCCAGCGGAGGAGACCGCTGTTTCCCTCGTGTATCCCTAACAAGCTTATGGATATATTGAATTATTTTCATTCCACATGTAAGAATTCCATGTGCTCCGCCCCCCCAACCCATGCTTCAGTACTACTGGCATCCCTGTAGACCCCCCTTATTGGGCCTCAGGGCGTTGGGAAGGTTACGTTACAATGACCGCCTGCGGACACGTCTGGGAAGACCTGCCGGCACGTGGCGTTGTGCGTAACGTGGCGTCAGGGTCGTGGCCTTTTCCATGGGTCTAAGTTCCCAATGTAACGTCAAAGTGATTCGACTGAAGGGGAATGTCTAGGTTACGAAGGTAACCCTCGTTCCCTGAAGGAGGGAACGGAGACGTTACATTCCCCTGCCACGCCCCTGCCGTCGCGCTGACGCTGGGCTCTCCCGGCTCTTCAGCAAAAGCCTGACTGAGTGGTGCGCGCTGCCATCTTATATACCTGTATGTACGGGGGCGTGGCCGGCGCGCACGTCCACTCGCCAATTTTCAATTGACCTTTTTAATAAGGCTCAGAGATGATTGGTCTCTCAAGCGAGATCCCAATGTAACGTCTCCGTTCCCTCCTTCAGGGAACGAGGGTTACCTTCATAACCTAGACGTTTTGCCTGTATTTTTGATCAAATAAATGCAGCCTTGATGAGCATAATAAATGTCTTTAAAAACCATTAAAAATCGTACTGATCCCAAACTTTTGAGCAGCAGTGTAATTGTAGCAGTGACCAAAAATACATTGTATGGGTCAAAATTATCAATTTATTATCAACTAATATCTTTTATCCCAATTATCATAAGGATATTAGTAATATTCATTGCTAAGGGCTTCATTTGGACAACTTTAAAGGCTATTTTCTCAATATTTAGATTTTTTGCACCCTCAGATTCCAGATTTTCAAATAATTGTATCTTGGCCAAATATCGTCCTAACAAACCATACATCAATGGAAAGCTTATTTATTCAGCTTTCAGATGATGTATAAATCTCAATTTCAAAACACAGACTCTCATTTTTGTGGTCCAAGGTCATATATACCATATAGTTGATTCTTTGAGATATATCTAAAGATTTCTGAAAGTGATTTGTCAGGCCTTATGTGTCTGATTTCCAACAGACTCAGTTCTGATCCTGATACCTGTTCTAGTCTCTCTTTCAGTTGTTGAGAATGCTATGTTTTAACTTTCACTAGTGGTTTATACCACAATTGTATTGTAGTCTATTAAAGCAATGTAATTTATGCTTCACTAATGGCATCAATAAAATACCCCTATTCTGCCATTGTTTTGTCAAACAGGTTGTCCTGCCCCAAACTCTACAAACGCCACAGTGTTTACATTCCGATTATTTATAGCTCTCTTTGAACACACTAAACTGATACTGTTTGTGAGGAATATTTTTAGCATCCAATGTGGAATTCCTAAGAAAATATTCAAATCACTTATACATTGCTCATTATCAATCTGAGCCTCCTATTTAGGCACTTGTATGCATTATTATTGTACTAAATCACACAAATGTATCAAATATTGAAATCATACAAACTTAACAGCACACTTTAAGATGTAATTAAGTCTCTCCGGAGTGAATACTGTGATTGATTACTTCCATATAACAGTCACTGGGTTCAATATAGCAGCACAGGTTATTCTGACTACAACTCAATAGCATTCTGACAAGAAATAATTTGTGCTCATTTAACAGAGTGAAATCAATAAAACTTGGCAATTACTTGTAAAATTTACACCAAACAGTTTCCTATTTTCAAACACACAAATGCATACACACACACACTAGAAAGCAAAGATACAAGAGAACAAATACATGCAGCACAGGTTATTCAGGTTTTTCAGCAGCTCTAGACAGGTTTTACTAATAGGACATCATTTAAGTGTCTCTTCAGAATTTAATCTGGTGTGAAATCAGTTAAAAATATATATAAATCACAAAGAATATCAAGCACACATACAGTATAAAATAAATAAACATACCCCTATTATTATAAACCCACACACATGCAGTACAGGTTATTCAGGTTTGACTGAGTAGCAGTGACCCTAGAGAGCACTTTCACTGACAGTCTAATCTGTGCTCATTTAGAATCCATCTGAATACTGGCTGTTTTCAAACACACAATACAGTCGTGGCCAAAAGTTTTGAGAATTACATAAATATTGGAAATTGGAAAAGTTGCTGCTTAAGTCTTTATAATAGCAATTTGCATATACTCCAGAATGTTATGAAGAGTGATCAGATGAATTGCATAGTCCTTCTTTGCCATGAAAATTAACTTAATCCCGAAAAAAAAACTTTCCACTGCATTGTTAAGAAGGCTTCAGGGCGTCCAAGAAAGTCCAGCAAGCGCCAGGATCGTCTCCTAAAGAGGATTCAGCTGCGGGATCGGAGTGCCACCAGTGCAAAGCTTGCTCAGGAATGGCAGCAGGCAGGTGTGAGCGCATCTGAACACACAGTGAGGCCAAGACTTTTGGAAGACGACCTGGTGTCAAGAAGGGCAGCAAAGAAGCCACTTCTCTCCAAAAAAAAAAACATCAGGGACAGATTGATCTTCTGCAAAAAGTATGGCGAATGGACTGCTGAGGACTGGGGCAAAGTCATATTCTCAGATGAAGCCTCTTTCCGATTGTTTGGGTTATCTGGAAAAAGGCTTGTCCGGAGAAGAAAAGGTGAGCGCTACCATCAGTCCTGTGTCATGCCAACAGTAAAGCATCCTGAGACCATTCATGTGTGGGGTTGCTTCTCATCCAAGGGAGAGGGCTCAACAGCAACTTCTTCCAACAATAGTTTGGTGAAGAACAATGCATTTTCCAGCACAATGGAGCACCGTGCCATAAGGCAAAAGTGATAACTAAGTGGCAGGGGTACCAAAACGTTGATATTTTGGGTCCATGGCCTGGAAACTCCCCAAATCTTAAAACTTGCGGTCAATCCTCAAGAGGCGGGTGGACAAACAAAAACCCACTAATTCTGACAAACTCCAAGAAGTGATTATGAAAGAATGGGTTGCTATCAGTCAGGATTTGGCCCAGAAGTTGATTGAGAGCATGCCCAGTCGAATTGCAGAGGTCCTGAAAAAGAAGGGCCAACACTGCAAATACTGACTCTTTGCATAAATGTCATGTAATTGTCGATTAAAGTCTTTGAAACGTATGAAGTGCTTGTAATTATATTTCACTACATCACAGAAACAAATTAAACAAAAATCTAAAAGCAGTTGAGCAGCAAACTTTGTGAAAACTAATATTTGTTCTATTAGTCTATCATTCTCAAAACTTTTGGCCACGACTGTATGTGGGCAATAAAAACACACTTGTAATTAGAAAAGCACAATGCATGTTGATCTCCATCTTGTAGCATACATAATATATTATGTACATATCGCACTTTAAAGTTGTAGTGCTTCTCCAAAATAACTACTTCTGATTCATTACTAATAAATGAAAAAATGGATAGTTCAACCAAAAATAAAAATTCTGTTATTGTTAACTCTCCATCATTTTGTTCCAAACCTGGATAGCTTTCTTCTGCGCCACAAAAAGATAGTTTGTAACACTTTAACATAAGGTTCCTTTTGTTGAAGGATTGCTCCACTTTCAGAACAAATTTCCTGATAATTTACTCACCCCCATGTCATTCAAGATATTTATGTCTTTCTTTCTTCATTCGGAAAGAAATTACGTTTTTGTTTTGAGGAAAACATTCCAGGATTTTTCTCCATATAGTGGACTTCAGTGAGGATCAACGGATTGAAGGTAAAAAAAAATGCAGTTTCAGTGCAGCTTCAAATGGCTCTAAACGATTCCCATCGAGGAATAAGGATGTTATCTAGCAAAACAATTGGTCATTTTCTTAAAAAATTATACACTTTTTAACCACAAATGCTCATCTTGTCTAGCTCTGTGATGCACATGTGTATCCTGTGAACTCCAGTTCAATACAGTTAGGATATGCTGAAAAACTCCCTTCTCATTTTCTCTTTCAACCTCAAAATCACCCTCCTTGCACATTTAGTTTGTAAACACTGATGTAGGATGAATTTGAAGGTTGAGGAGAAAAAGAGATGGGAGTTTTTCGACATACCCTAACTGTATTGAACCAGAGTGCAAATTACAGAGCTAGACAAGACGAGCATTTTAAAAGTTTAAAAGTATATAAATTGTAAATATTTTTAGAAAATAGTTTTGCTAGATAAGACCCTTATTCCCTGACCGGGATTGTGAACCTGTAATGTATTGTTCAAAAAACATAATTTATTTAAGACTGAAGAAAGAAAGACATGAACATCTTGGATGACATGGGGGTGAGTAAATTATCAGGAATTCCTTGTACATCAGATGCGGACATCAGATGACCATTTTCCAAAAGTTGGCATGATTCTTTAGGTTCTTAATGAAATGTCTGTAACATTCTTCAATTGTCGTGTAAAAACAACACCCTTTTTACCTTGTCAAAAACAGCTCTGTTCACAGCGACCCATTTCGGTGCATGTCTCTTCCACTTTTTTTGTGTATTCGGTGGCACGTTACCATCCAAAACAAAACTAATCCACTGCATCCTCAGTGGCTCTGTTGTCATGAGAAAATTACTCTTATGTTCACTTTTACAGTACATCCAAGTACAAAACACCTGCATTGCTTACAAGACATTGTTGTCGTTACAACTGCTCAAGTGCGGAGAAAATGGTGGACAGCGTACAACTGGCTGAGGGGGGAAATATGCTAATATTGGACAGTCCATCTGCAATTGTGGGTGGAGCCTGAGTAATATGACATCATACTGCTCCGAAAATCTTGATAATTGAGAACTGTTTAGGTTTTTGGGAATTAAAAAAAAGTATTGAATGGATTTTTATCATTGTAGGGTGGTTGTGTTGTTAACACACTAAGACACATTTATAAGCAAACATGTAAAAGTGAATTTTGCATCTGATGTTCCCCTAACATTAGCTAAAAAGCATTTATTAATTTAGTTAATGTTAATTTCATAATTTGGTTTAACTTTATTTTGATGATCCCTTTAACACATTCTGTTGACAATAAGTAACGTTGTACCTACATGTCTACTAACTCTCATTGGAGTGTTAGTAGATTATTAGTAGACTGGTAGGGTTAGGGTTAAGGTAAAATGACATGCATTTGCAAAGATACTTAATAGTCAGAATGTCTGTTGGGAGACCATCACAATAAAGAGTTAGCAGATATTAAGCAGACTGTCTACTAATACTCTAATGAGAATTAGTTGACGTGTAGGTGCATCGTTACTTAGTGTCAACAGCATGTTCAAACAGCAATGCCATACACTCTTAAAAATAAAGGTGCTTTAAAAGGTTCTTCACAGCGATGCCATAGAAGAACCATTTTTGGTACCACAAAGAACCATTCAGTCAAAGGTTCTTTAAAGAACCATCTCTTTCTTACCTTTTTATAATCTGAAGAACCTTCTTTCACCACAAAGAACCTTTTGTAAAACATGTTAAAGGTTCTTTAATGGAACTATTTAGACAAAAAAGGTCTTCTATGGCATTGTGAAGCACCTTTTTTTAAGAGTGTATTTAATGTGTTAAGTAATGTTAACTAATCCGACTTCATTGTAAAAGTATTATTGAGTTTTTGAATTACCATTTCGGTAACCAAATCATTTGGGTGACCACTGACTTTCATATTGGAAAAAAAAACTAAAATATTTTTCAAAATATCTTCATTCTTCTGCAGATTAAAAAAAGTCAGTGCATGTGGGGATGTAAATGCCTTACGACTATCAGGGTATAAGGTCATAAATCTCCTAAAGGTCTGACTATGTGACAATTGTCACAAAGAGGGTCAGAGACGTGCGGATCCATTTGCAGCATTTATTGAGAAATGTCGACAGGCAGGAGTAATCACCAGAAAACAGGAACAACGTAGGTAATCCGGGAAACAGTTCAATAGACAGGCAATGGTCGCAATGGCAGGAAGCAGGAATCGTCAACGGGGTACACAGTCCAGAGTCATACACAGATAATCCAACACAGAGAGAAACGCTTAGAATAACGACCATATGGAACGATAAGACTTCGCAAGGTGGCTGTGTGTGTGAGTGGCTTAAATGCATGTGGGTAAATGATAAACAGGTGTATGCAGCAATCAGTTCAGTGGGAAACGAGGAGCAGCTGTGTGCAGTGATTGGTGCAGTGGCTTATGGGGATTGAAGTCCAGAATGTGTGTGCAAGAGTTCATGATGAGATAGACCAGATACGTGACAGAGCCCCTCCCCAAGGAGCGGCTTCCAGACGCTCTAACCACCTAATACAACCTGGAGGGTGGTGGAGCGGAGGCGTAACAGGGGGAGGGATGGAGGGCCAGGTCCATGTAGGGGTACTGGAACCAGGAACTGAGGCGGAGCCGACAGAGGGAGAAGCCATGGTGGGGGAAGGGTTGGCTCCTGCATGGGGCCGACCGACGGAGGTGGAGCCCGAGGCGGAACCGGAGATTCGATGGTCCTAGGTGACACCGAGGATCCGGAGGGCCAAGGCGGAGCCCAAGGCTCTGGCGACCCCGGCGGAGATGGAGGTCCGGAGGTACGCAGCGGAGCCGGAGTGACAGAGGATCGAGGCTGTGCCCACGGGAGGGAGGAGGTCCACAGAGCCGGCAGGACGGAGTGACGAGGCGCAGCCGGAGGAGTAGAGTCCAGAGGCGAAGGTGGGGCGACGACTGACCGGGGCGGAGCCGGAGAGACGATGGAGCCCGGAGGAGCTGGTGGGCCGACGGCCGACAACGGAGACGAGGGAGCACAGAGCCGGGGTGGAGCCGCAGGGTCGGAGGGCCGAGGTGGAGTCCAGGACTCTGAGACTGGAGGTGATGGTGAGGGATCCTTCAGTCTGGACACCGATGGAGACTGGCAGTCCCACGGCAAGTCCTCTGCACCGAAGGTGGGATATGGGTGAGCAGAGGGACTGTCAGGAGACAGAGGTGGCGGGACTGGAGCAGCAGGGAGGGTGGGTGGGAACAGTCCATGCATGAGCTCCGTGACCAGAACCGGGCAGACAGGAATCTCAGGACGACTGGATGGAACCAGCGGAGTCTCTGGATGGCTGGGCGGAACCAGCGGAGGCTCTGGAAGGCTGGGCTGAACCAGCGGAGTCTCTGGAAGGCAGGGCTGAACCAGCGGAGTCTCTGGAAAACTGGGCGGAACCAGCGGAGTCTCTGGAAGGCTGGGCGGAACCAGCGGAGCCTCTGGAAGGCTGGGCGGAACCAGCGGAGTCTCTGGAAGGCTGGGCTGAACCAGCGGAGTCTCTGGAAGGCTGGGCTGAACCAGCGGAGTCTCTGGAAGGCTGGGCTGAACCAGCGGAGTCTCTGGAAGGCTGGGCGGAACCAGCGGAGTCTCTGGAAGGCTGGGCGGAACCAGCGGAGTCTCTGGAAGGCTGGGCGGAACCAGCGGAGTCTCTGGAAGGCTGTCTTGAGGAGCGGGCTCTGGACGACGCTCTTGTGAAGCGGGCTCTGGACGACGCTCTTGTGAAGCGAGCTCTGGACGACGCTCTTGTGAAGCGGGCTCTGGAGAACTGGACGACCCCAGCGGAGATTCAGGAGGGCTGGGCGTCTCCAGCGGAGACTCTGGAAGAGCAGGCTCTGAGCGAGCGGTCACTGGAGGGCGCTCTGGCGGCGCAGTCACTGGAGGGCGCTCTGGCGGCGGAGACTCTGATTTGACGGTAGCCATCTTAGGTGCAGACTCAGGTTTGGCAGCCATCTTGCTTGCAGACTTGGGCGGTTTGGTAGATGTGGCTCGAACCGTTCCAGGCATGACAGATGGGATGTGTGAAAGTTCTGGTGATATGGGTGCTGTAAGACTGTGGGGCTCCTCATCCGCAGTCCCAACAGTAAATGTTGAACCGGCCAGCAGGAGAGCATAGTCTATATACTGTTCAAGTGTCCAGTGCGGGGTGTGTAAAGGCATATTGGGTTTTAAATTCTTGTTCAGTCCATAATAGAAAATGTGCTTTAGAAAAATGTCAGTGAAATCTACCCGGTAACATAGTTCGCAGAAGTCAGCCACATACTCCTCAATAGGCCGGTTGTTCTGGCGAAGACGAACTAGACAGTCTCCTGAGTTCATGGTGAACGGCTGATGAATAAAGCCGCTGGATCCTTGGCGGCGAAGTCTTCTGTCACAAAGAGGGTCAGAGACGTGCGGATCCATTTGCAGCATTTATTGAGAAATGTCGACAGGCAGGAGTAATCACCAGAAAACAGGAACAACGTAGGTAATCCGGGAAACAGTTCAATAGACAGGCAATGGTCGCAATGGCAGGAAGCAGGAATCGTCAACGGGGTACACAGTCCAGAGTCATACACAGATAATCCAACACAGAGAGAAACGCTTAGAATAACGACCATATGGAACGATAAGACTTCGCAAGGTGGCTGTGTGTGTGAGTGGCTTAAATGCATGTGGGTAAATGATAAACAGGTGTATGCAGCAATCAGTTCAGTGGGAAACGAGGAGCAGCTGTGTGCAGTGATTGGTGCAGTGGCTTATGGGGATTGAAGTCCAGAATGTGTGTGCAAGAGTTCATGATGAGATAGACCAGATACGTGACAACAATAAAGTGCCCTTACTGCAGCTTTAAGCCCATCCAGTCAGAGCAAGTGTTTTGCAGTAGGAGAGAAGAAAATATATTGCACACTCCGACACTTTGACCCAAGAAATGATAAAAATGTGTTCTCATCTTGTGCAGCTGAAGTAGAAATGCTACAGCCAATATACTGCATCTGTTCAAGTTTACCACTGACATTATGAAATACACTAGGGTTTTCAATGGGTTTAAACAGATAGTTCACCCAAAAATGAAATTTATGTCATTAATTATTCACCTTTATGTCATTCCAAACCTGTAAGACCTTTATTCATTTTCAGAACACAAATTCAAATATTTTAGATGAAATCCGAGAGCTTTCTGACCCTGCATAGACAGCAACAACACTGACACATTCAAGGCCCAGAAAGGTAGTAAGGACATTCTTAAAACAGTCTATGTGTCATCATTGGTATAAACGTAATTGTTATGGAACTACGAGAATACTTTTTGTGCGCAAAGAAAACAAAAATAGTTCATTAGCATCAGCTTTTGCGCAACAATAACAGCGACTCCTTGTCATCTTGACGTAACAGAAGACATAAAACTGTGCTGTGAATGCTGGTATTTGTGACCCCTGCACTTTTCAACTCTTTGAACCTTTCACTGAGGAGGATGAAGCACTCAGAGCAAACACCTCGCAGCCATGACCACCTCTAAATAGAGCACACTCCGTATCTTCTTTGCACACACACAACCGCTGAAGTCAGGAAGTGAGATAACACTGATTATAATCAAACAGAAGCACCTGAGACTGATATACAGCCATAATAAGACTAACAGAGAGCAGAAGGACCATAGATCTATTGTTATAAAAGGTTGCTACTGTCCATAAGAAGTGCTGCGATCTTTTCTTTATACACATGGATCCCTCCTACACAAAAACACAAAAACTTATATCATCTCAGAGAAATATTGCATTGATTCTCTAGCCTGCTATGAGCTGTCTGCTTCGTTCTGGACAAGCATGTGACTATTTTCTCTTTTGATTTGGACACATAATCAGTGTTTTTCTTCACCGTTTCCTTGATTCTCTTCACACCGCTTCAAATAAACATACAGGCATTTTCGACCATGAACTCTAACCTTTAGCAGTTTCTGATGTGCCAGGGGTCAAATAGCTGCTGATTCTCAGTTACCCACACTGTCTTGCTTCGTCACCCGGATCACATATCTTCTTCTTACACACACACACACACACACACACACACACACACACACACACACACACACACACACACACACACACACACACACACTTACACAAACATGTGCACGCATTCCAGATTATTGGGTCCCATGTAGCAGGTTTTACAGTTACTAGTTAAAGTACAGAGGTTGTCTCATATGTGCTTATCCTTTTTGAATGTTTTAGTAATGCCAGTCACTGTGTCAAATAAATAACAAACACCAGCATTACCTCAAACTACCTCCGCTTCAACACACCCGGAGCAGGTTAGGACTAATCCTGCGGAAAAGTGTCCATCAATGGAACAGCGCTCCAAAATACTGCAGTCTGATGGCCACCTACAAAAGGCAAAACTATTAGGGTCTTGCTTACATGTACTGTAAATTGTATGGATATTATGTATTGGATATAACAATTTAATATTCTTATATATTAATATGATCAATTTCATTTGTAATATATTTGACTAAATTTACATGACTAAATATTAAATATATAAAACATTTAAAATATTTAAATATTTTTTACTTAAGAGTTTTTCATTAAAATCATTCACAAAAATATGACATAACATAATTTGACACAATTTATTACATGGAATATATATATATATATATATATATATATAGAGAGAGAGAGAGAGAGAGAGAGAGAGAGAGAGAGAGAGAGAGATTTCAGTATTTTTTACTTTTGCATTAAAATCATTCACACAAAATATATATGACAACATAATTTGACATAATTTGACAATTTATTACAAAAAATATATGTGTGTGTGTGTGTGTATATATATATATATATATATATATATATATATATATATATATTACTATAACTAGTAAAAAATATAATATAATTAATATAATTATTAATAATGTATTATATTAATAACATCTATAAATATTAAATATATTTAAAACATTGTGTTCAATATTTTAATATTTTTGTATTAAAAGCATTCACAAAATATGTTAATATTCATATAACTAGGAATAAATATAATATAATAATTAATATTAAGTTATTACATTAATAACATGTATGTAAAAATATTGCATATATAAAAACATCTAAAATATGTATGTGTGTGTATATATATATATATATATATATATATATATATATATATATATATATATATATATAGTCAAATACATAAATATATAAAATGCATATTAAATCTCCTTTGTATTTCTTTTCTAGCTGGTTTCCTAAAATCTGTCAGTTGTTTACAACAATTGTTGGCTCTTTAATGAATTCCTTTGTCACTTTGATGAAAAGTGTCTGTTAAATGCATAAATGTACAATGTAAATACTTTATTGTAAATTCTTTCAAAAATACATTGGATGAAGCACTTTAGTGATGACTGCAGATGACCCAGTCATTGATTTGACTGTTATGAAGCCAAATAAGTGAATTCGATTTGGCAAATGATGGCTATTGTGACAACAAAGGCAGGTGAATCAACGTTCACATTAGTCACGTGATTTCCTCCACACTCTGATTAGCTTCTAAAGCATTAGCATAGCCTCCAATACATGTAGCCCAGGTAATCTCAGCTAATGCTCCTAAATGCTAACACTCAAGAAAGCCTAGCATTAGCCTTAGTGAGAATTAACAGTCTGTTCAGCATTAGGCGTTTATGTGCTGCAGTTAGAGTAAGTACTGAGGAAGTGTACACAGTGGCACATCTTCACTTTGCTTAACGCCTCTCCACAGTTTTAGTGTAAACAGCAAGGCTAGTTGCTATGAACGTCGGAGGAATTAATCAATAGCATGACCTGTATGGTCCACTGAAGCATACAAACATACAACAAGGGCCAATGACAACTAGCCAGACCCCTTTTTTGTGTGCACAGCAGACAATTTATTTTTAGAGTACCATATATACACAACCCACACAAGCAAATCATTTACCCTATGAAAAACACAAGTAAAAGTGGACCTCACAATGCATATTATAGCGCTCTATAATTCAATTCTTACTAGTAACAATTGTAATTAGAGAGCTCTCTAATTGAATTATTACTAGATTTTTTACTAGTCATATGTCTCCACTGACTTCCATTTATTTGTAATTAGAGAGCTCTACAATTGAATTCTTACTAGTAACAATTCCAGTTAGAGAGCTCTCTAAATAAATTTTTACCAGTAACAATTCAAATTCAAGAGCTCTCTAAATAAATTTTTACTAGTAATAATTCAAATTCAAGAGCTCTCTAAATCAATTTTTACTAGTAATAATGCCAATTAGAGAGCTCTTCAATTACATTTTTACTAGTAACAATTCTGAATAGAGAGCTCTCTAATTTAATTCTTACTAGTAAAAATGCAATTACAGAGATCTATAATTCAATTTTTACTAGTAAAAAAACACATTAAAGATATGTTTAATTGCAGAGCTCTGTAATTGAATTGAAGATCTCTCTAATTCAGTTCTTACTAGCAACAATTGAATTAGAGAGCTCTCTAAATGGAATTATTACCAGTAAAAATTGATTTAGAGAGCTCTCTAATTGTAATTGTTACTAGTAAGAATTTAATTGTAGAGCTCTCTAATTGTAATTCTTTCTAGTAAAAATTCTGTTGTAGAGCTCTGTAATTAAAAATGAATGGAAGTCAATGGAGACATATGACTAGTAAAAATTAATTTGTAGAGCTCTCTAATTGGTATTGTTACTAGTAAGAATTGAATTAGAGAGCTCTGTAATTGGAAATGTTACTAGTAATAATTTAATTAGAGAGCTCTTTAATTGTAATTGCAACTAGTAAAAATTCATTTAGAGAGCTCTCTAATTGGCATCGTTACTAGTAGGAATTGTATTATAGAGCTCTCTAATTAAATTGTTACTAGTAAAAATTAAATTACGTTGAGTAACGCATAGTATATTTTAGGCTAAAATGGCTTGCCATAAAATTCCAATTACAGAGCTCTCTAATTCAATTCTTACTAGTAACAATTCCAATTAGAGAGCTATCTGATTCAGTTCTTACTAGTTACAATTTCAATTACAGAGCTCTCTAATTCAATTCTTACTAGTTACAATTCCACTTACAGAGCTCTCTAATTCAATTCTCACTAAGAAGTAGAGCTCTAATTGCATTTTTACTAGTAATAATGACATCAGAGAGATCTCTAATCAGAATTGTTACTGGTAAAAATTGATTTATAGGGTTAATTCTGATCTCTAATTGTAATTGTTATTAGTAAGAATTCAATTGTAGAGCTCTCTAATTGTAATTCTTTCTAGTAAAAATTCTGTTGTAGAGCTCTGTAATTAAAAATGAATGGAAATCAATGGAGACATATGACTAGTAACGTTCATTTTGAAGAGCTCTCTAATTGTAATTGTTACTAGTAAGAATTGAATTAGAGAGCTCTTTAATTGGCATTGTTACTTGTAGAAATTTAATTATAGAGCTCTCTAATTTAATTGTTACTAGTAAAAATGCAATTACGACGAGTAACGCTTACATTTTATTATAATATTTTAAGCTAAAACGGCTTGCCATACTCATGACAAAAACGTACCTGTGAGAAATTTTCGCAAGATGCGTTTTTGGAGTACCAAATCACCATATTGATTTCTGAAGAATCATGTGACACTGAAGACTGAAGTAAGGGCTGCTAAAAAAAAAATCAGCGTTGCCATCACAGGAAGAAATAATAATTTTTTAATTGTGATCATATTGTAATCAATTTTGCAACTGATCAAAATTATAATCAATTTAACTTGTAATCACTAATCATATTTTGATGATATTTTGATTTTTATGATGACTGTTGATTTATTAAAATGAACGAATAAATGCAGCCTTGTGAAATATTAGATTTATTAGAAAAATCTCTTATTGCAAACATTTGAACAGTAGTTAGTAAATGAATTATAATCAAAATGTTTAAAGAAAAACATTTACAAGGGATTTATGTCTTTTAAAAACAAGTCTCATTCCGCACTCTTTTGCTTCTACTGTTTACATATTTTTATACATTTTTACAAAATTACTTTTTTTGCAGTGTGTATCAACAAATATCAGACAGGGAATGGGGTCCAAAAGTCTACAAGCACAACGAAAATCTGTAGATTTATTTATATATTTTTATTCAAACCTGTTTGTCCGAATATTAATTAACATTTGCAAGGAATTTAAGACGTTTTCTAATAACACGTCTTTTTTGCACTCTTTTTTAACAGCACTCTGCTTTTTTAGGGACATTTACATATTTGTATAATTTAGTGTACATTTTATTTATTTATTTATTGCAGCATGTGTCTAGAAATATCAGACATAGAGTGTTTTTATTTATTTTCATTTAAACCTGTTTAAAAAAAAAACCTGCTGTTTGATGATGTAAGAGTTATGATGACGAAGAAATATTTAAGCTTGTGCCCTAAAGCAAAATTCAGTTTACATTTTAAACTTTGTTCCCTTTGTTCCCTTAAGAAAATATGCTTATGTAAATATGCTTTGTAATTTAACATATTGTAACAAAGAATAAACAATACTTCTACAGCATTTAGTTAATGTAATTTTCAGCATTTATTAATGCATTATTAAAATCATCAACATTAGTTGATACACTGTCATAAATAAATACTCTAATGTATTGTTAATTGTTTGTTCATGTTAATTAATACATTAACTAATGTTGACTAACGGAACCTTATTGTAAAGTGTCACCACATATTGAATTAAATTTAAAACATATAAGTATTTTCACAAGTAGCCCGAGGACGTTTAGACACCATTATGTTTAGCATATGCACACTGACGAGCAACAAAAAGAGAGATGTGTCTCTCCTCAGTTCCCCACCCTTCCCAGATTGTGCCAAGACCTACAGAGCATTACATTTTTAATTGGCGGGTGATACTCTCTATGTATTATGCAAACTTACACAGTGTGGTTGTAGCCTATTTGAAAGAGCTATAGGAACAGGTGCAAATGTACACACATGCAAACACACACCCACACACACACACACACCTGCTGTCATTCCACCACAAATTTCTCATGCATGTTTTGTGCGTCCATATCATTCTCTAGTCCTCACTGCTGGAAAACAACTTCACTTCTGCTCTTGCCGTTAGACATGAGATACTTTACTGGGATAAATCATTGATGTTTTATGCTGCAGGCACTCGTTCTCCTTCTCATGCCTTAACATCAATTTTTAATTCACACTTTTAATCTCAATAAGACAGAGCACTGAAACAACTTCTCAACCCAGAGTTTAGTCCATCTTTTAGCCAATCGCAGTCTGTGCAGGAGGATGTCAAAGCCAGAGAGCTGATTGGCCGAGCCACACAGTCACCAGCACCAACAATGAATTGATTGGCTGTCGCCGCACAGGACAGCACACTAGTGTTGACCTGTTTACAGCAAGCCAAAAGAGAGAGATAACGAAAGAGAGACAGAGAGGGAGGGAAAAATATGTAGAGGGGGATTAAACAAAATGCATTTTATGAGCTTGGGATAAGAGGACTAAAAGAGCCCTTAAGCGAAGCACGTACATACATATAATCAAAAGAAAGTTGATGCATTTCAAAGCATTATCTGCTTTTGGTGCTGATTTAGTTATAGAATAATTTAATTTAAATGAATAGTTCACCCAAAAATGTATTAATTACTCACCCTCATGTTGTTCCAAACCAGTAAGAACTTTGTTCATCTTCAAAACACAAATTAAGATATTTTTGATGAAATCCAAAAGCTTTTTGACCCTGCATAGACAGTAATGCAATTGTCACCTTCAAGTGTGAACCAACTAGAATACTTTTTGTGCTCAATAAAAACTAAAATAATGACTTTATTCAACAATTTGGACTATTTTATCAATGTCCTTATGTTTCTGGGATTTGAACGTGGTAGTTGCATTGCTGTTTATGCAGGGTCAGAAAGCTCTCGGATTTCATCAAAAATATCTTAATTTGTGCTCTGAAGATGAAGTAATGTCTTACGCAACCTCATGACAAAAACATACCTCTACAAACTTTTTCGCCACACGCAAAATACGTAGCACCTTGTACATTTCATGACACATTCTATGTGAAATATCCACTGGGTGGCATTAAAAGAGTGTTCGTTTTTTTCCGCCCAGAACAGATGAACGTACATATAGAATGTTTTATGTGATGTTGGTTTTGTACATGTCGACGCAGTTCTGACTTGAAATGTCTGTTAAGTGGCACTATAACTCTAATGCTCAGTGACGTTTTTAAAATAATGTACCATCTGCACTACACCTAAACCTACCCGATAGTATGAACAAAAGCGAATGTGACGTAAAACCGCAATAGCAAGCATGCAGTTTTAGCTTGTTTTTCGATCTCTTATCTCGCAGTTCTTTCATTGTGAGTCATGTTTTTCACAGGGTTTGTACCCAAGGATTCCACATCCTAAAGGTCCTTGCACACTGAGTCCGAAATTTTCGTATGCGTTTTTTCATATTCGTCATTCTTAAAATTCGGCACGCACAGAAACCTTGAGTTCACACTTAGTCTGATGTGTTTTAATTTATCTGTTGTGAAAAAATTTGAAAAACAATACACAATGGAGTCTTCAACCAGTGAGGATGATTTTGTTGTCCCCTTTTTTCTTAAAAAGAGAAAAAGAGGAAATATTGGGTATCCAATTATTAAATAGTGTACAGTTGTGGCCAAAAGTTTTGAGAATTACATAAATATTGGAAATTGGAAAAGTTGCTGCTTAAGTTTTTATAATAGCAATTTGCATATACTCCAGAATGTTATGAAGAGTGATCAGATGAATTGCATAGTCCTTCTTTGCCATGAAAATTAACTTAATCCCGAAAAAAACTTTCCTCTGTATCTCATTGCTGTCATTAAAGGACCTGCTGAGATCATTTCAGTAATCGTCTTGTTAACTAAGGCGAGAATGTTGACGAGCACAAGGCTGGAGATCATGCAGGCTGATTGGGTTAGAATGACATGTTAAAAGGAAGGTGATGCTTCAAATCATTGTTCTTCCATTGTTAACCATGGTGACCTGCAAAGAAACGCATGCAGCCATCATTGCGTTGCATAAAAATGGCTTCACAGGCAAGGATATTGTGGCTACTAAGATTGTACCTAAATCAACAATTTATAGGATCATCAAGAACTTCAAGGAAAGAGGTTCAATTCTTGTTAAGAAGGCTTCAGGGCGTCCAAGAAAGTCCAGCAAGTGCCAGGATCGTCTCCTAAAGAGGATTCAGCTGCGGGATCGGAGTGCCACCAGTGCAGAGCTTGCTCAGGAATGGCAGCAGGCAGGTGTGAGCGCATCTGCACGCACAGTGAGGCCAAGACTTTTGGAAGATGGCCTGGTGTCAGGAAGGGCAGCAAAGAAGCCACTTCTCTCCAAAAAAAACATCAGGGACAGATTGATCTTCTGCAAAAAGTATGGCGAATGGACTGCTGAGGACTGGGGCAAAGTCATATTCTCCGATGAAGCCTCTTTCCGATTGTTTGGGGCATCTGGAAAAAGGCTTGTCCGGAGAAGAAAAGGTGAGCGCTACCATCAGTCCTGTGTCATGCCAACAGTAAAGCATCCTGAGACCATTCATGTGTGGGGTTGCTTCTCATCCAAGGGAGTGGGCTCACTCACAATTTTGCCCAAAAACACAGCCATGAATAAAGAATGGTACCAAAACACCCTCCAACAGCAACTTCTTCCAACAATCCAACAACAGTTTGGTGAAGAACAATGCATTTTCCAGCACGATGGAGCACCGTGCCATAAGGCAAAAGTGATAACTAAGTGGCTCGGGGACCAAAACGTTGAAATTTTGGGTCCATGGCCTGGAAACTCCCCAGATCTTAATCCCATTGAGAACTTGTGGTCAATCCTCAAGAGGCGGGTGGACAAACAAAAACCCACTAATTCTGACAAACTCCAAGAAGTGATTATGAAAGATAAGGGTTGCTATCAGTCAGGATTTGGCCCAGAAGTTGATTGAGAGCATGCCCAGTCGAATTGCAGAGGTCCTGATAAAAGAAGGGCCAACACTGCAAATACTGACTCTTTGCATAAATGTCATGTAATTGTCGATAAAAGCCTTTGAAACGTATGAAGTGCTTGTAATTATATTTCAGTACATCACAGAAACAACTGAAACAAAGATCTAAAAGGAGTTTAGCAGCAAACTTTGTGAAAACTAATATTTGTGTCATTCTCAAAACTTTTGGCCACGACTGTAGATAGGTAGATAAGACCCTTCTTCCTCAGCTGGGATCATTTAAAACCACATTTGGGATCAAATCACTTTGGACCCCTCACATCCAAGCCATCCCCTCTTTGAACTCTTACCATCCGGCCGGCGCTACAGAGCGCCAAAGATCAGGACTACCAGACGCGTGAACAGTTTTTTCCCCCAGGCAATCCACCTTATGAACAGTTAAAATGTTACAGTTATTCCTCCCATTGTCCAAAAATGTGTGGACTTTATCTACTGCTACCACCTCCACCCTAACACATCCCTGTATTCCATCCTATCACCTATAGCACAACTGTACATACATATTTATTGTCAATTTTTACTAATTATTAGGGCCCGAGCCCAAAAGGGCGAAGGCCCTATTGTTTTTCTAAGGATTATTATTATTAGGGCCCGAGCCCAGAATGGGCGAAGGCCCTATTGTTTTTCTAAGGATTATTATTATTATTATTATTTCATCAATGTTTTGGGTCATTTCGGGGCCCTTAACATACACGAAAACTCTTGAAACTTTGCACACACATTGGAACCTGCGGCCATCAGGGCCGGACAAACTTTGACATGGGGGGGTCACCTGGGGGGGGGTGTGGCACAGCGTTAAAAATTTTTACTTTTGAGGGACTCTGGAGCACACACCGGTTTACCTACATTTATCAAAATTCATACACATATAGACCTCATCGGGCCGAACAACTTTCATGCTCAAAGTCAGTGCTTCGCCCAACAGGAAGTCAGCTATTCAGGGATGTCTAAAAAGCGCATGCAATGGAATTTGATATACTCCTCATAGGTGTATCCACCGATGGCCACCAAACTCGGTCAGCATGATCTCAAGACATTGGGGACGCAAAATTGCCAGGGGAATTTTGATATTTCGAACGGTTTGGCCGTGGCGGGGCGACAAAGTTATGGCGAGAAATGAGAAACAGGAAGTGTCTAATAACTTTAACACACTTTGTCTGATTTTGACCAAACTTCAGCAGTTTGTTCATCGTCTGATGCCAATCACAGAAATGTGACTATTATGAGTTAAAGTTATAGCGCCACCAACTGGCAGCAGAAAGCGCAACGTTTTCTAAATGCTTTTAAATCAGCCTCTTAATTTTACTCAATTTGCTTCAAACTTCATCCCAATAATGTCGAACACACGGCCGATGAGAATCTGTGAAGGGCATTATCGATAACTTTTATCATGTTGCCATAGCAACTTGTCAAACTTTAACTTTAGTTTTTTGTGTTTTAGAGCCACTTAAAATACTTGGAATTTCATGAAAATCAACACACACATCTGTATTAATGATATTTAGACACTGATAAAAGCCCATAAATGGACGTGGAGGAGGCACTCTATAGCGCCACCTTTTGACAAAAGTTGGGGGTTTAGTTTTGCCTACAGTGACCAAACTTGGTACATATATTGGTCTCATCAAGCCGGACAACTTTCTAATTAACACTCATTAACTATAATAAACAGAAAGTTGGCTATTTTTATTTGAATGTGGATTTTTGGAAAAATCAGGCTGTAAATAAAATCATACTAAACAAAGCAGAAACAAGAAGTTCACACCAAACTTTGTCAACATGATAAGAATATACTCAAAATGCTAAATTGTGAGCGGATTTTGGATATCTTGAACGGTGTTGATGTGGTGATTTTTTTAAAAGTCACAGTAAAAAAAGTTGCATTAATTTTTCTATATCTTTAAAGTGCCTAATACCAACTCTTCAAAACTTTGTATGTATGAAGAACAAATCATTCTTAGAAAATACGCTTGGTATCAAAATTGTATCATGCTCAGAGGCCCCAATAACATTAAAAGTATCCAGAAGTGAGAGAGGGAGAAATGAAGACTGTAA
Organism: Garra rufa; assembly: GCF_049309525.1. NCBI lineage: Eukaryota > Metazoa > Chordata > Actinopteri > Cypriniformes > Cyprinidae > Garra > Garra rufa. Next base: position 45,648,055 of record NC_133361.1, read on the forward strand.
TACAAGGGATGAACACCAGAGGTCCTCGTATGATAAGGAATATTTTTACCTCTAATCCTATTCTGTTCATTCTCAATGTGCAACAAAGAAACGAATGCATAGATTTATTTGGAGTTGTTATGTATTGTACTGTCAGAATACTTTTACATAATTTTAAAATAAACACTAAAAAGCATAAAAAAATTAGTTATTTTTTTAATGAAAAATTATGAAATGTTTTGTTTGTCTCTCACTGATTTGGTAACACTTTCTATGAAGCCCCTATTATAAGGGTATTTCTAAGGCATTATAATGAACGCATAATGCATTATAAAAAAACGTATAATATATTATATCATCCAATGAATATTCATAACAACAATTATCATACATTATAATACTTAAATATTAGAGGTTATAACTTTTAAGATTATGATTATTTATAACATACAGTAGACACCATTTTAAACCTACTTCATTTGTAATGGACTATATCATATTAGATTTATTTTTTACATTATATTCTATTCTATTGACTATTAACAACTAACTCGCACCAACTAACACTCCTTACAGTGTAGACTTAGTTTAATGTTAGGCTAAGTAGAAGGTTCATGTTCTTGCAAAGTTACTTATAATCAGTTTGTCTTTTGGGGAACTGTCTAAATACAGTGTTAGCATATATTTACCACAACAAATAATAATTACTGCTAGCTGACATGCAGTTGCAGAGTTACTTATAAAAAGCTGTCTAACGGGTACCATCAAAATAATTAAACTGATCATATTATACATTCATCTGATCTGATACCTGATCTTATGGCTATTTGAGAATTATTATTATTATTACTTATAAGTGATCTTTGTATGCTTTAAGTAAAGTGACATCAGTAAGATGGCAAAATATGAGACTTATACATTATAACTATGAGGAGGTAATCATACTCATAAAAGCTATAATAAAAAAAAGTAAAAATTATAATACATTAAAACTGTTCTTATGAATGCTCATGAGATGATACAACATATTATAAGGTTTTTTATAATTTATTATGCATTCATTATAATGCCTTAAGAATACCCCTATAATGTATTATTAATAAATGAACCCACAAATATTTTTAACAAATACAAATAAATGTACTAATGTACCTTTTAATAATATATGAATACTTTTTTTAAGCTTAATATTAATTAACATTAATAAATGCTATTTAATTATTGTTCATGTTAACTAATATAGTTAATGTTAACAAATTAAACTGGATTGCAAAATTTTAAATATTGTGTGTATGTGTCTGTGTGTTGAAAGTTGAAAGTTTATTTGCACATATAACATTTAAAATACAGCTTTGCAAATCCAATAAAAAAGAAAAAATTAAAATACTGTGCAGGAGAGAGTGAGAAGACCCTGAGGTCTTATAATATTTTAATTAACCCTTTCAATTCTGTAAACTTTAAATACAAACTGGCAGAGGGTTACTGTGAATGCATGTGCCAACTGGGCACCATTTTCCTGATGCTATCGGGATGGTGACTGCGCATATGGCGAGGGTCCGGTCATCGCTGCTTGCAGCTTTAATTATTATTTTTTTTTCAATGTTTTGGGGGATTTTGGGGCCCTTAACATACATGAAAACTCTTGAAAATTTGCACACACATTGGAACCTGCGGCCATCAGGGCCGGACAGACTTTGACATGGGGGGGTCACCTGGGGGGGGCGTGGCACAGCGTTAAAAATTGTGACTTTTGAGGGACTCTGGAGCGCACACCAATTGATCTACAGTCACCAAAATTCATACACATATAGACCTCATCGGCCCGAACAACTTCCGTGCTCACAGTCCGTGCTTCACCAAACAGGAAGTCAGCTATTCAGGGATGTCTAAAAAGCGCATGCAATGGAATTTGAAATACTCCTCCTAGACCTTTCCACCGATGGCCACCAAACTCGGTCAGCATTATCTCAAGACATTGGGGACGCAAAATTGCCAGGGGATTTTTGATATCTCGAACGGTTTGGCCGTGGCGGGGCGACAAAGTTATGGCGAGAAATGAGAAACAGGAAGTGTCTAATAACTTTAACACACTTTGTCTGATTTTGACCAAACTTCAGCAGTTTGTTCATCTTATGATGCCGATCACAGAGATGTGACTATTAGGAGTCAAAGTTATAGCGCCACCAACTGGCAGCACAAAGCGCAACATTTTCTAAATGCTTTTAAATCAACCTCTTAATTTTACTCAATTTGCTTCAAACTTCATCTCAATAATGTTGAAACACGGCCAATGAGAATCTGTGAATTGCATTATCGATAACTTTTATCATGTTGCCATGGCAACGTGTCAAACTTTAACTTTAGCTTTTTGTGTTTTGGAGCCACTTAAAATACTCAGAATTTCATGAAACTTCACACACACATCTGTATTAATGATATTTAGACACTGATAAAAGCCCATAAATGGGCGTGGAGCAGGCGCTCCATTGCGCCACCTTTTGACAAAAGTTGGGGGTTTAGTTTGTCCTACAGTCACCAAACTCGGTACATATATTGATCTCATCAAGCCAGAAAAATTTCTAATTTACACCCATTAGCTACGATCGACAGGAAGTCGGCTATTTTGATTTGAATGTGGATATTTGGAAAAATCAGGCTGTGGAATTTTATATACTTCTCTCAGGAAAACCAACCAATTCACACCAAACTTTTTTGACATGATGCCAACATTCTGAAGATTCTAAATTGCGAGCAGATTTAGGATATCTTGAACGGTGTTGATGTGGTGATTGATTGAAATTGGAGTAAAAAAAGATAGCCGTAATTTTATTATATCTTTAAAGTGCAGCATCCAAAGTCTTTGAAACTTTTTTCATACAGACTACTAGTCATTCTGATCAGACACCGTTCATTTCATAATTATACAAAGATCTATGAATTAATGAAAATTAAAAAACAAATCTGATCCCTCTCTGCTCTGCACTTATGTGTGTGCGTGGTAAGTGGGTGTGTGTTTTTTGAGTGTTAGGGTGAGAGTGGTGAGGGGGGATGGGTGGAAAGAGAGAGTCAGAGAGGAGGAGATAGAAGGGAATATTTAAACTCTTGGTTGTTTATTCATTAGGATGTGAATTAGGGCTGGGTATTGTGACCAATTTGGCAATTCGATTCGATTGTTATTTTTATGGTTTCGATTCTATTCAATTCGATTCGATATCGATTAGCTATCAATATTTCATTTAAAATGTTAGTTTTGCAGACATGGGATCACTATTTTGATATAAATGCTGGTAACTTAAAACTCCCCTACTTAAGTTTATTACTGAAATACACATCTACATTAATAATAGGGTGCACACAGTTGTTTATTTTAAACAACTTTTATTTTAAATGAATACTGTAACAAGAAGTCATAAATATGTGCATCCAATGTACACCATTTAAACAAACTGCAAAATGCACATTACAGTAAAAAAATAAAAAGACTAAACGTGCAACAGTGAAATCTATTAAGAACTTCAAACATGTTTAAGAAATAAAACATTTTCTAAATTCAAATCAGGCCCATCATAAAGCCCTTGTCTGCATATACAAAACATTCTAACTGTCCATAAAACTAACAGTTCTTAACTACAGCCTAATCATTTTTGATCACCAGATTTTTTTTTTTGCAAAAAAATTTACACCCATTAGCTACGACCAACAGGAAGTCAGCTATTTTGATTTGAATGTGGATTTTTGGAAAAATATAGCTGTGTATAAATTCATATCACTCATAGCAGAATCAGACAGAGCACACCAAATTTGGTCAACATGATGCCAAGATACTGAAGATGTTAAAATGTGAACGGCTTTGGGATATCTTGAACGGTGTTGATGTGGTGATTTATGAAAGTAACAGTAAAAAGAGATGGAGAGTTTTTCCATATATCTTTAAATTGCATTATTCTAACTCATCAAAACTTTTTACATATAAAGAACAAGAAATTCTTAGTAAATACGTGTAGTTTCAAAATGTTATCATGCTCAGAGGCCCCAAAAACATTAAAAGTGTCATATAAATTTGTCAGATTAAAGCTCTAGTACCAGGGATGAACACTAGAGGTCCTCATAAAATAAGGAATCGTTTAAACTATAATGCTATTTAGCTCATTCTCAGTGTATAATAATGAAAATAATCCATAGAATCAGTTGATATATACTGTACTGTCAGTGTACTTTTACATAATTATTTTGTATAGGTGCTTAAAGAGCATTAAAATCTTTTTTTAATCTTTTAAGGAAAAATTATATGATTTATATACATATATACAATCTCACTGATAGAATAAAAAATCTTAAAAGTATGACACTATACTGCTCAGTTCACTTAATTAGAATGAGAAACAAATACATCAACTATGTTAATATGTATTTATTTTTAATATATTTGTTTATAATTATTTCACAGATGCTTATAGATCATTTAAATAATATTTAAAAATGGTTGTAGATCATAAAACATGGTAACTATTTAAAATAGGGTCTCCTTTGTTAACAATGGTTAATGAACTAACAAACACGAACGAACAACAAACAATATATTTGTACTCGATTTTCTTCAAACTTCATCAGAATAATGTAAAAACACGGCCGATGAGAGTCTGTAAAGGTGTCCCTGATGCATCAAATGCTGTTGCCATGGCAAATAAATAAAAATAAAAAATACATTCAAATATTTGTTTCCTGTGTTTTTGAGGCAGATAGCGTGCCTAGAATTTCATTTTCCATTTTCCATTTTCAATGATTTATTATATAATTAAAGTGCAGCATCCTAACTCTTTGAAACTTTTTTCATACAAATAACTATTAATTCTGATCAAACACAGTTCATTTCATAATTATACAAAACTGCACAAATGAAAGAAAATTAAAAAACATATCTGATCTCACTCTGCTCTGCACTCTATGTGTCTGTTTGTGTGGTAAGTGGCTGAGTGTAAGGAGGGGGGATGGGTGGCAAGAGAAAGAGTCAGACAGGAGGAGAGACAGTTAGGGTTAGTCCAAAGGGTTACTGTGAATGCATGTGCCAACTGGGCACCGTTTTCCTGATGCTATCGGGATGGCGGCTGCCAGACGGCGAGGGCCCGGTCAACGCTGCTTGCAGCTTTAATTACTATTATTTTCTATTTTTATTTTTGGTCTATTTATGCTTACATATGTGTATTTTTTCTTATTCTCAGTCGATTAGCTTCCTGTGTACGGGAAGCTAATAACACTGAAACAAATTCCTTGTATGCGCAAGCATACTTGGCAATAAATATCTTTCTGATTCTGATTCTGATTCCGATTCTGATTCTGATTTGAAGCCGCATTTAAACTGCATTTTGGAAGTTCAAACTCGGGGCACCACAGAAGTCCTCTATATAGAGAAAAATCTTGAAATGTTTTCCTCAAAAAACAAATTCTGTACGACTGAAGAAAGAAAGACATGAACATCTTGGATGACAAAGGGCTGATTACATTATCTGTACATTTTTGTACGGTGGCCGACAGAGGCCAACGCGCTGCAAACAAGAAAACACATGCAAACAGAAAAAACGACAACAAATTAAGAAAACATCTTCATCAGTTTGACAACACAGGCGCTGCAAATCCTAGCAACGCAAACACAAATAGGGAAACGCGCTGCAAATTCTCACAACACAACCAAACTCTGAAACGCGCTGCGAACACACGAACGCGCTGCATATAGCACGGTCCACAACGGAAATGTTTCAGGGGGACCTCAAAAAGTGATGAACCCATCTGGGACCTGATTATTTTTTCAGTGGCTGTTGGTCAGAGCAGAGGTGTTATCGGTGAACTATCACCTTTTAGTGATAGTATAGTATCACTTAAAGGTGATAGTGATATAAATAATCAGGTAATATAGTGATATAAATAATCAGGTCCCAGATGAGTTCATCACTTTTTGAGGTCCCCCTGAAACATTTCCGTTGTGGACCGTGTTATATGCAGCGCGTTTGTTAGTTTGCAGCGCCCTCGTGTGTTCGCAGCGCGTTTCTGAGTTTGGTTGTGTTGTGAGAATTTGCAGCGCGTTTCCGTATTTGTGTTTGTGTTGCGAGGATTTGCAGCGCCTGTGTTGTCAAACTGATGAAGATGTTTTCTTTATTTGTTGTCGTTTTTTTCTGTTTGCATGTGTTTTCTTGTTTGCAGCGCGTTGGCCTCTCTCGGCCACCGTATTTTTGTTCTGGAAGTGAACTTGTCCTTTAATAAGGAGCTGTGGCATTATCCCGGGCAACTTCAGGATTTCAGTAAACTTTGATGCTTTCCTAGCGTTACTAAAGCCACATATTAAAAAGAAGACCATCAATTTCAGTAAACTCTGTTAAACTTGTCAAATACAATTCAGGACTTTGGCATTCACATGCGGCTCTCTACTATCAAAACACCTCTCAAAATGCTTGCTACGGATGCGAAAAACAGACGAAAGTTTTGGAGGCAATGTGAAAACGTGATTGACACAACATGAGGTCTTTTTTTTTAACATGCAATCACTGTTTTACCGCCTCTAGTGTTTATTTCTGTTGGAAACAGTGATCCAGTATGTACTTATTGGTGTGTATTTCACATCTTACGAAAAAGTTCCCAAAGGTACGTTTTCGTCATGAGACCAGGTAGGTCTTCCGGGTTTGGAAGGACATAAGGGTGAGAAATAATGACAGAATTTTCATTTTTAGGTGAACTATCCCTTTGAAAGTCTAATTGCATTTTTTACCAAAATAAAAGCTCCAGGGTTTAACTCTTGTAAGTAAAGATATAAAGAAGCCAAGCAACAAGCTACACTAGAAATATGACTACAAATTGTATACAGAAGCTTTAAAAAGTCATGAATTTACTCTGGATATTAAATCCATTCTAAAGCTGCTCAAAACAGTGTTTACATAAAACTTTTTCCCAGTCTCTGAGCACAGGCTCTCATCAGAAACCTTTTTTTCTCTGCAAGTGGGACGTTAAATTTGCCATGAGGTGTTCTGTCAAGACTGTGTCTGGTTATATCATACATGTTTTACACTGCATCATATCAGAGTCTGTGCTAAACATTCACAACCATTCAACTTTAATACCCACTGAGGCCTAGAATGTTTCGTTTTGTACTTCAACATCTAACAGGAGACAAAAGAGTGAAGTTACAAGTGATGATCTTGTCGTCAATCTGCATTACAGCCTGCTGATGTCTGGTGGCAGATTAGAAGACCAGCAACACGTCTGGGAAGCTGGCGCTAATCACAAAAGCTTATGGATCATGTACTGCTTTCATTATCATCCTCAGTGCTGTTGCAAGATTGTCTTGCGGTAAATTAATCTTCTGAAGGCCTTCTACAATCCCTCGGCCCAAACGGCAAGCGCCGTGACCTTTACTAGACGTTTGTGTCTCGAGATTCAAAAAACAAAGCAGAATGTGAGACTTATTCACTAGTAGCTGTGCCAGATTCACAACAGGTTTGTACACACACAAATTTGTCACATTCTAATCTAATTTATCCAGAATAAAACCGAGTCCAAATTTTTTTTTTTGTTAGTGAATAAGACAACAACACTTCTGAATTGTTTATGTCTAAATGATTCTTGTACACTTAAGTGATTTTGCATTTATGAATCCTACCCCAGCCCACAGGAGAGTAAGATTATTGTGATTAACAACTTTGAATCTGTCCATCACACAAAGCAATCCTATAGCATAATATAGTGTTGTTCATACATTATAATTATACTGAGCTCTGAGCTGACAGCTTAATGGAGTGTTTTCACCTTTTTAATTCTCTCAGATGAATAACTAAACATCTGTCCCTCACTGTCTCTCATTCTCTTTTTCTGTGTGCTTAAGGGGCACTGCTTGGTTCGGTAAGCCTGTAATAGGCTTAAGCAGGACAGAAACACTCTTCTCTCTGCTCCCGCACTAGCTTTATGGCCAGCCTCTCTTTCAGTGATTTATTCTCAGGGAGAAAGCAGAAAGAGTGAGAGAGGCAGAAACAGACACAGCATGGTGGACAGTGAGCAGTCAGGAGAGATTTACTCATTCAAGTCAACTGGAATAGATCTAAACATTGGCCACATGCACACTGATGCATACAGAAATGAAACAAGAGCAGATAAAAGTGCACAGACAGACAGATAGAAAGAGAAAATATTCAAAGCTTCATTAGGTCATCTGCTGTTTAGGTAAACTGACCGCTGTATGAACCTGATAGTCAGATAAGCTAATCAGGACTCTGCCCTGAACTTTGACATCTGCTGCTGTCCCTCCTCCAGTCACCACCTTCTCACAAACATTTCTTATAAATGCTCATTTCACAACCATGACATTGAAATGAAGCATGAAATATAGATACAAGCGCAGAACAATCAATATTCATTACTAGGAAATATTCCACCATGGTGGTTCTATCAGTTCTGTACTGACAGCCATTAAAAAATACACATCTGTATCTCTACACGTACTGAGTTCATATTTATACAAATAACCAGGCCACATCTATATGTATGTATTTAAATCTAGATAATTCAGCTAGATCTCTAAACACACTCCACATCCCTACAGTCTCTTCAGTCGAAACTTAGTTTCACTTGACTGATTTTGGCTGGTCTCTGTTCAGTCAATCAGTTTGTTCCTGTGGGAAGCTCTCAGAATGTCTCTTGCTCTTTACCGCTCTGATTTAATCATCTGAACTTCAATTCTGCCAGGTAATGTCACTTGTCCTCTGCAGCACTCACTCTGGATGACTGAATGTCATAGAAAATAAAAAAAATTCAGTGGACGATTTAACAAGATGCAACAAGCAGGATAAACTTATTAAATTAGTATTAAAGCTTAAATATGAGAATCCTGGAAAAATCAACAATCTCTTACAAACACCACCTTTCTGAAGTTTGGGGTCAGTGAGAAAGTAAATAAGTATTTATTTATTTATTCAGTACTTTGATTCAGCAAGAAAGCATATCATAAGGTGACATATCATGAAAATCTGACTTTTTAAGTGCTATAATCGGGTTCCCGGTACATCCACCAACCCAGAAAATGTGAAAAAGAACAACCCAGTATTTTTGGTAAGCCTTTCTCTGCAAGCATGTGAAAAAACAAGCAGATTTCGCTCCCCATGTGACGTACAAAGTTGATCTTATTATAATACTATCGCCTGTTCATCTGCAAGTTTCCACCCACGGTGCCATTACTGTGTTTTTGCAAGCAACAACGGTGTACCAGTTCTAACGTCATGACCTTCACAGACAAAACCGACTGTTTTTGTAACCCCTGTGGGGTTTTTTTCAACATAAACTTGTGTGTATTTGACAGTTTAAGCGCAATAAGACATGAAAGAACTTTAGTACTCACACGCCGTGTGGCAGGCATGTTTCAGAAAATCGTATATTAGAAGTTTAAATTGATATGGCTTTAAAACGCATCATTTCGGCATGATAGACATGATAATTAAAACCAAACCGATGTTTTTATCAGAGTATCTGAGGTACGAATTGTAAAGGCTCAGTCTGGCAAAGGGGGCAGGGAGCAGCAGCTCATTTGCATTTAAAAAGAACTGCAAGAAAACAGCATGTTTCTGCTTTTACTCAAAATAGGCATTTTCTAAATAATATAAAAATTATCTGTGGGGCATTTTGAGCTGAAACTTCACAGACACATGAGAACTATATTACATCTTGTAAAAAGGGGCATAATAGCTATCATCTAAAAAACCATTAAAGAATCCTGAAAACAAAATCAATTGCAGCACTAAGTCAGCATATTGGAATTTCTGAAGGATTGTACTGAAAAATCAGCTTTTGTCATCAAAGGACTAAATTAGGTTTTGAAATATATTAAAATAGAAAACATTTATTTGTAACAATACTTCACAATATTGCTGTTTTTACTGTATTTACTGTATACTAATCACATAAATGTGAGCATGAGAAATTTTTGTCAAACACACACCCCAAATTTTTAAACGGTCTACTTCCTAAATTTCAGCACGTCTGTTCCTTCCCTATCAAACTCTCAGTAACTGTTACTGATTAAAACAAAAAAGACATATTCAGGAACAAGTTGGTGGTCCCAAATGAATTTAAATTTTGCCTTAAGACAAATATAAATTCCAATAAACCACACACAATTATTACAGCAATTATTGAATTTCATTATTTCTGTAGCTGTGTGCCCTGTGGACATTTTATAAGAGGTATGAATTTCCAGTGTGCATAAGTAAAAAGTAAAAAAACATCAGTTATTCATCAAATCCTGTTGGGATTGACAACCAGGAGACTTGAAGACTTGAAAACGGTTTGCATATGATCAGGTAACTGAAGTCAATTGCAATCTCTAAAATGGCTTATGCATCAGGTAGTTATAGTAACTCAAAAAACTAGCCACCAGGATGGTCCAGTGAGGACTACATTTTTTTTCCCTAAGGCCATTTTACTACATTCATACCAACAGTAGAAACTCTAAAGTGACTGAGCTGGCCAACAACAATGTCAATGTCAGGCTTGACACTACTCTGATTTAGAAGCTAATTTGGTCCCCCAAAAGGCTTTCCTATGATTAAAATTGTTCCCAGTTTCTCCAGTGTGAACACACCAAAAAGCAGGTACTTCCACTAATAGGTATAACAACTATGACAACGTTCCTCCGGTGCGAAAGCCACCTGAACTCACAGCAGCCTTGAGCAGTGCTTGTAACCATAGTGACTGATAACGGTACTAGGCTAAATATCAGGACTTGTATTGTGCCTTTAAGGATGTGCCTTTGAAACGGTTTAGCTGTTGCTTCCATCCTCTCAGATATTGGCCAAAACCTGCTTTTCCTCAGACACATTTAACAGGTGATTGCCTTGCACTCCGACCACACAATCATAGATTCAAGAACAATCAAGTATATTTTAATAATCTGAAGAAAAATGTTCAACCTTTTGTTCTTCATCACACTATATATCACAACAAAGAACATTTATTTTTAGAAGTGTATGGGCATTTCTAATACAGCAGGTCACAAAATTGATTGATAAAAGCATGGATGCATTTGCATCTCCAAAAACATGAGAAAAACACATCCCTTTGAGAGATGAAGTGGGTGTGGGCGACTCCACAGCAAATGGCATGAGCATTAGAAGTTGAGATCAAAGTCTTTCCTCTTTTACAATAAACAGCACTTCATTGGGAGTGACTGCTAACAGGCTTACATTAACCACAGTAGTTTCTCTATTTCTCATCTGATGCTCCGTTATCTTTCTGTCTACCCGAGCACAGAGCGAGAAGAGCGCTGGATGGGCGGATGGCAGTCAAGGTCAGTCAGCAGATCGTGAGAAACCCCAAAATGCAGATAATATGTAAACCCCAGCAACAGACACAAACACTGGAAGAGGAAGATGCTAGCAAAGATGCACAGTGAGAGCGCAAACAGAAAGTGAAAGCGCATGAAAGAGCTGTTTAAATATAGATTTAGAGGAAACTAAAAAGTAGAACACACTCTTGCAGCGGTCAATGGTAAATATTCAGTTTAGCTGTTTCAGTTTAGAGATTTTAAACGATTACAGTGTAGTCGACGTCCTTTAAATAAACTTCATATACAACGCAGAGTAAGTTCAAATGTAAATATGTTCTAAAACAGCACAACAGTTTTAGTTTCTGAATGAACATGAATTCAGGAAGCTGCTCTGTCACTCGCTAAATTTCCCTTACTTTCAATTCCTCAATCTCTCAGATTATTTTTTTTTACCCCAATTGCAGATTATTTTGCTTGTTTCACTTATTTTTGACTTTTTTTTTTTCCTGAAAACAAGACAATATTTTTTACTCATCTAGAAAATCCTTCTTGATTTTAAAATTCTTAAGATATTTTTGTTGGAAACAAGACAAAAAATCAAAGTAAGAAAACCATTTTTTGCAGTGAACACCTTTGGGATGAACTGGAACTCTGCAAGATAGAGCCTATTGTCTACTAATGGTCGTGTCTGATTGAGAGCAAACAACCTTAACCATGTTAAAACATCTAGTGGAAGATCTATTCAAAAAAACGCAAGCCCTTAACACCACACATATAATTGTTAATGGGTTCCATTAAAGGGGTCATGACATGAGAAATCAGATTTGCCTTGATTTTTTTGGCATATGAGGTCTTTCTACCATTAAAATATCCTGCAAGTTTAATTGCTTAAAACGTCCTCCTCATTATAAACTAAACATTTATTTAATCAAGCTCCAAAAATGTCTCGTTTGGATCTGAGGTTCAAGCTGACGTCACTCAGGCACAAACAGGCATAAACACTGCCTCCAGAGCAAGGCATCAACGAATAGTCATCTTCCTTACCACAGACTTCACCCACTAGTGTTAAGTAGCTAACGGCTGACACGCTGAATGCGGGTGTTGTGTCACGACAAAAGTGGATAGAAATTAAAATCACTGCTGCTATCTTGTGTACACTGGATACAGTATACAGATGCGCGTTAACTTTTTGACACAGTGCACACACTTGAGTCTTTCGTCAATAGGACAAATGAAGAGAAAGAATGCTCACTTTGAGATGTTTGGTTTAAACAACACATTCGCGCCTTTGTGCAGATAGTGCATAGTTTATTTTAAAATGCCATCCCAGATCATGTCTGAGAATTGATCGAATCATTTTGTTTCATACATAAGGCAGAGTGTCACGAAGAGTTCACAAAGAAACATGACTGCAGCTGCATCACAAACTGTAAGTAAGTTAATTCATAATGCTGTCTGGAAACTACCGTTTTTTTATCATGTTGACACTCACATGCAATAGTGAGGGGGCGGGGCACTGATACTGTTTCCTGTGCAATGACGTTAGCCAATCATAACAGTGGCTGATTATTTACAAGCCTTTAAGGACCCGCCCCTTAAAAGCGGGTAGTTTGAGAGAGAGGGTCAGAATGTTTGTTTTTTTTGTGGAAAAAAAACTTTATTAACATTACAGGTAAACCTCAAGGTACATATTAAAATAATACGAAAAAACATGTAATATGGTAACACTACTCTGTCAGCAGAGTAAAATCACGTTTTTCACCATTGATCATAATGATGCATGTTTCTTGCGCACCAAATCATATTAGAATAATTTCTGAAGGATCATGTGACACTAAAGACTGCAGTAATGATGCTGAAAATTTAGCTTTGCATCACAGAAATTTCATTTTTAAAATATATTAAAATAGAAAAGTTAAGTATTTTAAAATGTAATAATATTTCACAAAATTACTGTTTTCCTACGAATTGCAAAAAACCTAAAATCCTACTTACGAAAATATAATGTGTATTTTTAGCTAGATGTTGTCATTTGAACAGACCATCATTAAAACCACTCTTTTAAGCGGTACATTTTTCACTCAAATGAACCAGCTCATAAGAGTCTTTCAAACATCATTTGATTCTGGCATTTCAGGCCAATAAATAAGCACACAGGCTTCACAACAACTCTTAACCCATAAATATTTGGAATACAGAATCAAGGCACAGATGTAATCACGGCCTTGTAATCTAAATTAACACCTTCTTATGGATGGTGTCACCTTTAAAGCAGACCAAATGAGCAGGTAAGAGTAAGGCTTACCTTGGAAAACTTCAGTATAATCAATAAGATAAGCCTGACCTTCTTTATGCATCTTAACGTAAGTACATGTTGTGATGTTGGTTTAAAAATGCAATCCAAAAAAAAAAAAAACAAGCTAAAAGTGCTGATCTTGCTGCACAGACCTTTGATTCGCTCTCTCATTTCCAGGTGCTCGTTAAAGAAGAGCCTTCCAAGAAAATGCACAAATATATGTGTAACCAAATAAAAAACACAACTCTGCCCTCTGCTTCGGTTTACAGACCTTCTTTCAGCTCCCTCTGCCTTTCTATCTTTTCCTCTCCTTCTGTACACAGTGTGCCGGTCAACATGTTGAACATATTCCCTGCACAGCAATCACGTCCCAGCCAACCCTCTCAAATGCCGTACGTCGACTCCAAAAGGAGGGCATCAACCGCACAAACTTTAGCAGCACAGGTCAACCTAGGTTGTACAGTCCAGCTAAACAAACACACGGTGTGCCAACAGGGCTAAATGTTCAAATGCACCTCCAATTCACTTATTTATGAAATGTGATATTTCAACAGACCTGAGGTTCACCAGAGTTTCCCTTCTAATCCAACACCAAATCCTCAACATTCCTGATTTCTCACAGGCAGGGTTGGCCAAACAATTTTGCCAAACATATGTTTGACTTCCAGTCGTGGGAAGAGACACTAACTAAAGGCGTCTTTCCTCAGCTGTAAAGACGCAATGCTGCATCATTGTCAAATTATGCTAAATTATGCTTGCTCAGACCCACCTCAGCCCTTAATATCAAAGCATACATGTGTAATTGCTGTGTAAATGCATTTAGCCACCTCTGAGCAGCATTAAACAGTTTGTGTAAAGATACCTAAATGTCACTTTAGAAGCACTTCTGTGCCGTCTTTGCAGTGTAAATTTGCTTGACCCATACAAACTTAGCCAAATGTACACTGCACAGGTAAAACAGGCATTTAGGTCATAATTTACTCACCCCCATGTCATCTAAGATGTTAATGTCTTTCTTTCTTCAGTCGAAAAGAAATTAAGGTTTTTGAGGAAAACATTCCAGGATTTTTCTCCATATAGTGGACTTCAATGGGGATCAACGGATTGAAGGTCCAAATTGCAGTTTCAGTGCAGCTTCAAAGAGCTCTTCACCAGTGGTTCTCAATCCTGGTCCTGGGGGAACACTGCTCTGCACATTTTGCATGTCTCCCTTATTTAACACACCTGATTGAGATCATCAGCTCATTAGTAGAGATCCATGAACTGAACTAACAAGCTGAAGATCTCAATCAGGTGTGTTAAATAAGAGAGACATGCAAAATGTGCAGAGCAGGGGTCCTCCAGGACCAGGATCGAGAACCACTGCTCTACACGATCCCAGCCGAGGAATAAGCATCTTATCTAGTGAAACGATTGTTCATTTTCTAAAAAAAAAAAATACTTTTTAACCACAAATGCATAAAACTACATCTTCATGCATTACATGATCACGTTGGAAAGGTCACGCAAGGTTAGTTCTTCATCTGTGTACTTCGGTTTAAAAAGGTAGGATAGGGCAAAAAACTCATTCACATCTCATTTTCTCCTCCATCTTCAAAATCTTCTGATATCGCTGTTTTACCTTTTTGTTGTAAAGAGCGTTTGACTTTCTTCGCACGTTGGCTCTGTAAACTCTGGGTTGGTACTTCTGCTTGACTACGTTATGTGCAGAGCTAGTGCAAGATAGGCATTTGTGGTTAAAAACTGTATAAATATTAATTTATTTAAGAAAATGACAGATCATTTCACTAGATAAGACCTTTATTCCTTGACTGGGATCGTGAAGAGCTCTTTGAAGCTGCATTGAAACTGCAATTTGGACCTTCAACCCGTTGATCCCCATTGACGTCCACTTTATGGAGAACAATCCTGGAATGTTTTCCTCAAAAACCCTAATTTCTTTGCGACTGAAGAAAGAAAGACATGAAGACATGATCGTGGAGGGCATAGATGTGAGTAAATCATCAGGAAATTTTCTTTCTGGCATGAACTAATCCTTAAAGAGATCTGTCCCTGTTTTTTCTACAGGTGGAAAAATACCAAAGCAAACAATAATGGCCAATGGTCATTTTATAGCACATAAAACATAATAAAATAAGCAATTAGAAACACTAAACAGAAACACTCAAGTTAATACATTTTTACGTGTAATGTACCCCACTGAATAGAAACCAAAAGGGTCAGCCTAAACCACATGCAGGTTTCTTGTTACAAACACCCACCAATTTGCATGTTTGCCCACCAATTTGTTTGTTTATTCCTTGTTGTCATGACAGACCAGCTGTTTCCAAGCATGTGTGGTCTTAAGTAATGACCTCCGATGCTAAATTACTGCCAACTGAAAACACATCTTAAAGTAAAGCTAGTAGGGCATTAGATCAATAAATGACTGACACTGGTCAAGTACATAAACACTCTCCTTAAGCGGATCTTAAGTGCTCATCGAGAACCACATTTCTCCAGCCTTAAATGCAAACACGAACTTCATAAGCCTCCTTAGTTGAGCTACTAAAACACAAGACACAATGTGAAATCAAAGCATACTTCAGATTTATGTAATACATTCTAAACTTGACTTTTGCCTTTTTTAAATCAATTTATGACTTCACAGTCACGCTAGTAACATTTTCACCAAATGCAATGCAACTGCTAATGTATTATGTATTTCAAGTAGACAGTGCTTTATTGCAACAAACTAAGCAGACGGGCTGTTTCTTGTCATTTATTAATGTACACACAGGAATGGGAAGTCATGCATCAAATCCCTTCCCAAATTCATATAATGATTCATATCTAACAGATACATGCGGTTAACGCCATTGGTAATTACTAATGAGACTTGCATTCAACCATTTGACAGCAATATCTTCACTGTTCATATTACATAAGAGGAGACTATGTTAAAGTGTGTGATTGGCAGTTGAGCTACTGTATGAAAATATTGATTTAATAGTCTGAGTGATTCCTGGAATGCACACACAAAAAGACGAGTCCAACTAACTTGTTACTGTGGCTATTTGATGACTACTGTCATCAATCCCTCGCTAAACTAGCTATAGTTTACCAATAATCTAAATGCTATTTGAATCAAAATTAACAACACTTTTCAATCATATTATGAAGAGTTTATTTTTGATCAAAGTAATATGAATTTGCAACAGAACAAAAAATTTAACCTTCGCTTCACAGCGCCCTCTTGCTTGCAGCTGGACTAAGAGAGTGAATGTTCGAATTTGAAGCGGTTGGTACAAACAGCTCTTAAGAAACAAGTGGATTGTTTTTTTAATGGCATCCCGGATCATGTCTGAGGATTGATCGAAGCATTTCGTTTTGTAAACGAGGTACAGTGTCATAGAGAGTTCACAAAGAAACGTGTTGAAAGATGAAGCGGTAATACATCTGACTGCAGCTGCATCACAAACGGTAAGTAAATTATCTCATAATGCTTTATCTGAAAATGACTGTTTTGTTTTTGGTTTATTTGATTATGTTGTCAAAACACTGAAAGCATGCAATAGTGAGGGGGCGGGGCATTGATTGCCGCTAGCCAATCATAACAGTGGCCAGTTACTGAGAAGCCTTAAATGACACGCCTCTTAAAACAGATGGTTTTAGACAGAGGGTCAGAATGAGGATTAAAAATAATCACTGTTCCACATATTTTTTGTGGAAAACATGTATTAACATTAAAAGTAAACCTCAATGAGAATATTAAAATAATTTTAAAAAATCTATTTCATGACTCCTATAAGGCAATATAATCATTTAATAATTGGTTTGAGTGGGAGGTGTTAACGTTTACATTATAGTTCCCTGGTCACCTAATATGTGCTTATATTAAGCATGCAATTAAGATTTAGTTCTCATTCTTCACAAATTCACCAAAATAAACCACATCAAATATCTTCTGTCTAGTGTATAATACATAGGTATAGGTACAACGCACATGTATAGCCTATATGACTACACAAAAGCGCACGCATGCACACACTTGACTGTTGAACGGAAACTAACAAATTGCATGATGGGAGATAAAAGAATCTGCTGTGGAAGATAATATCAAAGGGGAAAATAAAGAAAATGCCTTCAACTTTCTTACTAGGGCAATTGCTGTTGTGCGTAAGGGACTAACAAACTTATATTCACATAACTGCGCTATGATTAAAAAAATACCCATTGTTCTAAACATGCCGGTTAAAATGAGTGGACGCACACGCCTTTCTTATAATCTAGTCGTTTCTTGTATATGCAGTGGCAGTCGCGTGGACAAAACGAAGGTGACACATCAAAACGGAAGGACAGTTTACAATTCGACAAGACGTATGGCTTTAATAACACACTCCTGCTTTATTTAAATCTCCAGTCGCAAGCGTATTGTATCATGGCGACAGAACGGTCTCAATGTTTCAATCATTAACTCTTCGTAACGTAATAAACTTTCACCCACTGAAGCCCATTTGGCTCTTTAACCACGAGCCCTAAAGAAGAGAGAGCTGCTGCTCACTGACAGCTCCGCACTATCACTCATGTTCTCCCCTCATAACGGTAAATTCAACAGCCTGGCGAAAACTTTTGCTTGGAGCGTGCGCTTGTTTTCCGCCGAGCGCTTATTGTGTCAGAATTAACTTTAAACGCGAACCGGTCAAACGCACAGAAATATAGAGCTGCATTCGCTGGACTGGAATGGAGTTGGAAATGTGAGCTGGACTGTCCGTGAGACTTGACAGGCGTGCTGAAGGGGGGCTGGACTCTGCCTGTTGATCCGATAAAAAAAACAGGGTGCAAGAGCTTGGGACTTGCGAAACACCGGTGGCAAACGCGCACTGTCTGAACTGAACAGAAACATTTTAAATAAGATTCTATTAGACATGTACATTGTCATGTATTTTGAAAGCACTAAGAACAGCTTTAATCCAGCGTGGAAAGTCCAGCCCAGTGAAGCCTCAACAAGAGCAACCTTGGACATTTGTTTATAAACAACTATGCTGTTAAAACAACATTTGGCATCGACAAACAACATTTAAGACACGCTGAAAGCGCACAGACGCATGAAACGTACCTCGGCAGGTCTTCTAAATCCGCTGTCGTTTCGCATAAAAGTACAGCAAAGCTCCAGATAGCGCCTACGACCCAGAAAGGCAACCTTTCTGCCCCGTCTATCTCAACCAGCAGTGGGTTACGCAGTTTTTCATGTGCTTCTACCCCTCCTCTTGCGCTCTCGCTCTCTCTCTCTCTCTCTCTCTCTCTCGCTCGCTCTCTCTTGGCGATGTCCGATTCGTGAACGAATCGTTCGTTTGAGTCGAATCGCATTCATGAATCGTCTAAACCGTTTCATGATTTTTTTTCTTTTTCTTTTTTTACAGTATGTATATTAAAACATCAAAGCAATACCGTTACACACAAGGATAAAACGAAAAGAAAAGAGAAGAAAGAAAATAAAAGAAAAGAAAATAAACATATGTGTAGCCAAGGTAACCAAAAGTAACAATAACGTAATGCATTTACATTTTCAAGAAGACACAAAATATGAAAAAGAGAAACAGTTTTCATTGCTTTCGGATTAACATAATTTTGGATAGTTTTCATATATTTCTTTAAATCAACTTTGAATTTAAAAAAAGAGGTCTGGAGCCAGTTCATTTTTGCTTATGTGAGATTTTGCTAACAGGTACCACAAATTAATTATGTAACATCTTCTTTAAAGTGGTAAAACTTTCCAAAGAAAACATCTTTAAAACAGACAGGAAAGTCACGTACAGTTGAGGTCAAAAGTTTACATACACTTTGCAGAATCTGCAAAATGTTAATTATTTGACCAAATTAAGAGAAATCATGCATAATGCATGTTATTTTTTTATTTTTTTAAGTACTGGCCTCAATAAGATATTTCACATAAAAGACGTTAACATATAGTCAATGAGAGAAAATAATAGTTGAATTTATTAAAAAAAGACCCCGTTCAAAAGTTTACAAACACTTGCTTCTTAATACTGTGTTGTTACCTGAATGATCCACAGCTGTTTTTTGTTTGTTTGTTTAGTGATAGTGGTTCATGAGTCCCTTGTTTGTCCTGAACAGTTAACCTGCCTGCTGTTCTTCAGAAAAGTCCTTCAGGTCTCACAAATTCTTTTTTTTTTTTTTTTTAATATTTCCAACAATGACTGTATGATTTTGAGATCCATCTTTTCACAATGAAAGACTATTGATATGCAACTATTACAGAAGGTCACTGGTGCTCCAGAAGGAAACACAATGCATTAAGGGTGCATCCAGGGGGTGAAAACATTTTAATTTGAAGAACAGGTTTAATCTAACTTATTTTGTCTTTTGGGAAACATGTAAGTACCTTTTGTAGCTTCTGAAGGGCAGTTCTTAATAATAATAATAATAATAAAAAAGATATTTAGGCAAAATAAGAAAAATGCACTCATCTTTATTCTGTTCAAAAGTTTTCACTTTCACTGTTGCTTAATACATCGTGTTTCCTTCTGGAGCATTAGTGAGTGTTTGAACCAGGGAAGTTGCTAGACCTAAAGTTCTACGGGGGCACAGGCCCCCCATTACTCATATCACTTTTCTTTTTTGAAAGCCAGTTGCATTTACAACGCAATTAACGGGCATTGATATCTGCGTGCATAGCCTTCGGTTAAACTGCGTTGCTTTTAGAAGGGTTCATTCAGTTGTCGCATATAGTTTAATGTCTTTACACGTGCCCCAGTAAAAAGGGTCTAGCAACGCCCCTGGTTTGAACCTTCTGTAATAGTTGCATATGAGTGGATCTCAGAATCATACAGTCATTGTTGGAATTAGGGTTCAAATACACAAAAATGCTAAAAAACCAAAGAATTTGTGGGACCTGACAAACAAAAAAACACAGCTGTGGATCATTCAGGTAACAACACAGTATTAAGAATCAAGTGTATGCAAACTTTTGAACAGGGTCATTTTTATAAATTCAGCTATTACTTTCTCTTGTGGATTACAGTGTCTTTTATGTGAAATATCTTATTCAGGTCAGTACTAAATGAAAAATAACATGCATTTGTATGATCCCTCCTATTTTGGTCAAATAATAATATGTTGCAGATTCTGAAAGGTGTGTGTGAACTTTTGATTTCAACTGTACATTAGGTTCTGAATTATTTTGGTTTAATAAGCTGAATTAAGCCTGCAACAAACTGAACTGGGACATATACAAATTTCTATTGAAAAAGACTCAATTGAACCCCTTTATTAATAAAACTTAATCAATATAAATAATGTATAACTTACATATGGCTGTACGTAATAGTAGGCTTTAGCAAGTAAAATGCCAAGCTAGGACCACGTGATGTTGCAAATACGTCATGACGTAAGGAATCACTGTGCTTTGAACCTGTTGTTTTAAACGAACTGTTCAAAAGAGTCGATTCGCGGAAATGAGTCGGACTTCCCATCAACTACTCTTTCGCACTTCTAACCGCCCGCTTCCGGTGTTGTTTCACTACTGAGAGAGTCGCGTAGTTTATGCTTGGAAATGTAAGCTAAGGTAGATGTAAGGTAGGTCGCTATAGCCGTTTGACTAAGCCGTGCGCACTTTAAAAGGCAAATTATTATTTTACATGTGCTAAAAGTTTAATATATGCCCTGCGGACGGGGGTGGGGCTATGAAATATAAAGACGGTTAGCGGAGCGCGAGGACTGCTGATTGGGCATGAGAGGTTACGCGTGACTTCAGTCGAGCTGTCTTGGCTGAGGGACATAACGCGGAAAACCTGATTACATTGAGTTGCTGAAGCGCGCATACGGAGCTCAACATTATGAGTACAGCTGTTCTAAAACTGACATGAGTTCCCAGGGCAAAAGAAAACCTGTAAACATAAGGGAATTAAAACAGTGCATTGAGAAGTCTCGGAAATCTTAAAAGTAAGGCAAACATGACTCCGGACCAAAATAAAAAAATAAAAAATTTAAACACGGGAATATTTGTAGCAATAGCCAAAAATACATTGTATGGGTCAAAATGATCGATTTACGCCTAAATCATTAGGATATTAAGTAAAGATCATGTTCCATGAAGATATTTTGTACATTTCCTACCGTAAATATATTAACTTAATTTTTGATATGCATTGCCAAGAAAGAACTTTATTTGGACAACTTTAAAGGCGATATCTCAATACTTAGATTTTTTTGCACCCTCAGATTCCAGATTTTCAAATTGTATCTCGGCCAAATATTGTCCTATCCTAATTTTTTTTTTTTTTTTAAAGAGCGTCTGCAAATAGATAATCTATTGGTCTATTAATCTAAAGTCTGCGCGTGTAGGTTAAAATGCGCTACGATATATCCTATTTATTATGCAAACATAGTAGTACGATAATAACCCGAGGTAAATCCAGTAGTGTTGTTTAGATACGCATGGCACGTAGGCGTTGCCTCTGAAGACTAGACCTCAGCTTCAGCTGCGAGCTCAGCACTTTTACCGGCTCAGGAGAGTGCGGCTCTGGGAGACGGCCAGATCTTGAGAGAGATCCACTTTTTTGGCAGTGTTGCGACCCTTATTTCTCCTGTCCTCCGTTCTTCGGAGACGGAAATAAATATGTCCGATTCGACAACAGACACTGGCGGACAGCCGCGTTGAAAACCGGATCCAGGTTGGACACGCACGCAACATGCGGATGGAGGCAAGCTGTGATCAAAAGTCTGCGGGCGCGACTAGGGTCAAAGCATGTTTTACAGGTTAGACGAGATGATAATGAGCATTTATGTGGTTAAATGCTTCTATTTGAATAAAAACAGCACGAAAGTCTTATTAGTGGTAGATTAGAACTCGTATTTTACAAGCATCTCCTATTAGGCTATACAAAGCAAAGGAACATGTTTCCTTTTAAGTGTCTTTTTTCTCTCCCATTCTCTCTGCAGACTAATTCTGTATGGGTTTTAATTGAAATTGGCGCAGTTATCGCATTATCTCCTAAACGCGTTAATTAAATGAGTGTTCAGAGCAGTTGTATTGAGTAGGTTAATACTGACCCCTGCTGGTTAAACAACGCAATTACATTCACAGACATGAGGGTTGATTAAACATTGAACATTCTTGTTGAGCTCATCTCGCTGGATACTGTAGACAAGCACAGGGTGAATAGCTGATTTAAAAAAAAAATCAATTCAAAGTAAAACGTGTCAAGCAAGCACGCCATGTTTTCTGAGTTTAAAGGGTTATTTCACCCACAAATAAAAATTCGTTCATTACTCACCTTCATGCTGTTCCAAACCCGAAAGACTTTCGTTCATGTTCAGAACACAAATTTAGATTTTTTAAAAATTAAATTCAAGAGCTTTCTGACCCTGCATAAACAGCAAGAGTCCTTCCACGTATAAGGCCCAGAAAGGTATAAGGCCCTTTGCGACTTTTTTTTTTTTTTTTTTTTTGGCGCTTTAGCAACTTCTTAGACAGCCTTATTTAGCTTCTAAGACTCGTCAGTACTGCTGCATGAACACGAGGTCTTGCTTTCTCTGCGCACACACATCTCTCTCTCGGCGTCTTCACTGTTCAGCGAGTGGATGAACGGTTGCTTCTCTAATTTTACATGCAAATATATCCAAAATCACAGCACAGCCATTGTCTTTATCTTATGTGTATTTGATTTCATCAGACGATGGCTTCATTTTAAATCAGGATTTTTATGCAGATTAACATCTTGACTTGGACGGTAGAGCTGGTTTTGTAGACTTAAAGGGATAGTTCACCCAAAAATGAAAATGTGATGTGTATATAATGGCAGTGGATGGGCACCTAGTCTCAGCCTCAGACGTCACGCCCACGGAACGTTGGCTAAACCTCTGATGCATATGGTACACTTAACTGGAAACACTTCAGGAATGTCAAAGTCGTCATCTGATTAGTTGAATTTGACCGGATTTCCGGGAGACGCGAGTGTCGGGTTTATTGACAGTCCTCCGGGAAACAAAGCGCAGACTGATTTACTCGGCGTTTTGCTTTAAGGTGCTTATGCAGACGCCATTGTTGTTATACACTTTTGCGACGTTCGCGAACAAATTACTGACTTACTGCTTGTTCTCCCTCCTCTTATTTAACTTTCAATGCTGGTTATTTCAATGACTGACTTGTTACACGCCAGTCTGTTGTTGTGGGGGCATTTCCATGCACCGAAACGTGATACTGAACGAAACGAACTGTGATTGTTTGTTTTTGACATGTCGGTCAAACGGCCTTATAGGCGGGCCTTGGCCAATTAAAGCTGCCATGAATTCCAGACCTTCAGCCGTCAGTCTGAAGGTCTGGCTACGCGAGACTAATGGGCACCAAACCTTTAAAAGTAAAAAAAACAAAACATGCACAGACAAATCCAAATTACACCCTGTGTACACTTATGTCCTAAGACAGGAAATTATCATTTTTTGTAAAAAATCTGAACAGTATTTATATCATTATTTACCTCTGATACACAGCAATGTCCATCTGTCCTAAGCGCGATCTCATCATCCGGCTCGTTACATGTGTAGCGCTCTGGCGTAGAATACACAAACGCCGGAAGCGATCTGTCGCGTGTATACGACACTCATTGTTTACACCAGGGCTCCCCAAACTGTTTTCTGAGAGGGCCACATAATTTTCTTTTCTTTAATGGGGGGCCGGGTCAGTTCATCAAAGAAAATACCATGGGCCGGACTGACTGCTATTATTATTATTATTTTATTATGATTTTACCTGTATTAATTCTACCTTTTAATGCTAGAATATTTTATTTTGTTATGCACCACACAGACAAATTATCATTTCTTTTCAAAAGATACACAGGTGCATCTCAATAAATTAGAATGTCATGGAAAAGTTCATTTATTTCAGTAATTCAACTCAAATTGTGAAACTTGTGTATTAAATGTAATGCACACAGGCTGAAGTAGTTTAAGTCTTTGATTCTTTTAATTGTGATGATTTGGGTCACATTTAACAAAAACCCACCAATTCACTATCAAACAAATTAGAATATGGTGACATGCTAATCAGATTATCAACACAAAACACCTGCAAAGGTTTCCTGAGCCGTCAAAATGGTCTCTAAGTTTGGTTCACTAGGCTACACAATCATGGGGAAGACTGCTGATCTGACAGTTGTCCAGAAGACAAGCATTGACACCCTTCACAAGGAGGGTAAGCCACAAACATTCATTGCCAAAGAAGCTGGCTGTTCACAGAGTGCTGCATCCAAGCATGTTAACAGAAAGTTGAGTTGAAGGAAAAAGTGTAGAAGAAAAAGATGCACAACCAACCAAGAGAACCGCAGCCTTGAGAGGCTTGTCAAGCAAAATCAATTCAAGAATCCACTGTGTTTTTTGAATCACACGTCAAACTCTGCCTTCATCATTTTCAGCGCTTCCACAGACTTTTCAACTGGGAATGGGGCCACTGGTTTCTCAGCTGAAAAACTTTGGGTAACTGGGAGATGAGTGAAGTCTTGCTTTTGCACCTGTCCCACAAGCAGTGCTAGTTTCACCTCAAATGCTATTGAGTCATTTTGATATCGCTCTGAATTTTCTAGCTGGCTCACGCATCACCTGTTCGATTGCGATGACACATTATTGTGAATGTACCATTCTGTTGGTGAATTTAACAAAAATAAAGGCTATGCTAATAACTAAGGGAAATTTTAGTTTGAAAGCCAAGCTTTATTATCAAATACCGATATGATATAAGTAAAACATATATTTAAAATTTTTTATTTTCATTTTTCATTTTCAAAATATGTCTCAGGCATTGTTCAGAGGGCCGGTCCAAATGTGGGGGCGGGCCGCATTCGGCCCGCGGGCCTTAGTTTGGGGACCCCTGGTTTACACAGTGCACAGAGATTGTGGGAATAGCGGCTATTCAAAATGGTAATAACTTGTGCTTATCCTGATTGTTCAAACCGATTTAAGGCTAAAAGATTACGTTTGCTTGCACAAACTCTTCCAGGACGGTTGACTGTTCACCGATTTCATCTTTCGGCGTTTGCGTATACTACGCCAGAGCGCGTACATGTGTAACGAGCCGGATGATGAGCTCTTGCTCAGGACAGATGGACGTGGCTGTGTATCAAAGGTAAAAAAAGATATAAATACTGTTCAGTTTCTCGTAAAAAACAATCATTTCATGTCTTAGGACATCAATGTATCATCACGAGCCGCAGGGATTTGTCTGTGCATGTTTTTTTTTTTTTTTTTTTTTAAAGGTTTGGTGCCCATCCACTGCCATTATATGTCCACCAGACTGCACCAGTTTTTGTTAAAAATCTTTGTTTGTGTTCTACTGAAGAAACAAAGTCACCTACATCTTGGATGCCCTGGGGGTAAGCACATAAACATCAATTTCATTTTTGGGAGAACTATCCCTTTAATGGGCCGCATTTCAGTCACTATTTCATATTCATACCTTTTTCTGACAATATATGAATGAAGAGTTTTATTGAGAATTTGGCTGCATTGAAATACAGCAAGTTGCTAATTAGAGTATGCTGTCCTCCAGCAAATTTTTAAGGTGGCTTTAGCTACTTTCCATTCAAAGAAGTTGCACGTAAACAAAGCGTGGTGCACCGCAGCAGCACCACACGAATGCGTTGTTTAAATGCAGAGGAAAGTATGCGCAAAAATATTCAAGTAGCTTCATAACATTACGATGTCACATTGAGTATTTTGTAGATGTTCTTGGTACCTTTCCGGGCCTTAAACGTGGAAGGAGCCTTGCTGTCTATGGAGGGCCAGAAAGCTCTCGCATTGCATCAAAAATATCTTAATTTGTGTTACAGGTTTGAAACGACATGAGGGCAAGTAATATTGACAGAATTTGTATTTTTGGGTGAACTATCCCTTTTATACAAACACCAGCTGCATGTGTGAGAGTACAGCTGGTTACTATTGTATGGGAAACACTTTATTTTGACAACTAAATTACTGAGAAGAGAGCAACGGGTTTAAACAGTTGCCCTGCACAGCTCTTCAGGTGCAGCTGATAAACAGCCTGCATTGGATGGACTCCATCTTGGCAAGATGAAAACACTGATTCAGCATATTCTCTCTCTTAGAGAGACACAGCTGAGAATTGGGGGTTTGTAGAATCAGAGGGCGTTATCTAGACGTGTGTATTAATCCAAGGCACATTTATACATGTATAGTTTGCATCTGTTTTCTATTATTTGCGATTCTCGAATGCAGCAGCACATCTCTCTCGTTCTCTTCATATTAAAAGGAACAGTTCACCCACAAAGTGAACGTTTACTCACCCTCAGGCTGTCCAAGATGTACAGTAGATGAGTTTGTTTATTCATGGTAACAGATTTGGAGATTTGGATCCTCTGCAGTGAATGGGTGCCATCAGAATGAGAGTCCAAACAGATGATAAAAAACATCAGAATAATCCACAAGTAATCCTTATAACTCCAGCCTATCAATTAATGTCTTGTTAACTGAAAAGCTACGTATTTGTAATAAACAAATCTATCATTAAGTCATTTTTAAACATCAAACTGTTGCTTCTGGCCAAAATTGGAGTCATCTATTCATAATATTGCTTTCATTCACATCTTCTTTGCCTTTGAATTTAAAATGTTAATGCAATAACTATGTATTCATTAATGCCACAATGCAGAAATATGAAGTGGCTCATGAAAAGCCACTGTATTTGATCTTTAAATAATTCTCATGGCTTTATAATCAAACTAAAGATAATCAAATCCATCAGAGTACTATCAGAGTAACCAATGTAACAGCTTCATTTCAAAATTTGTTGGTACGCTAACAGTTTCTGCAAAATAGAGTGTTTTCACGACACACCATCAGTCGGCCATATTGGCGGCACAGAATGTAAACAGTGCCACTAAAACTTGCATATTTTGCTGATTATTGCTGCTGAAAATGATTAATTGTTGTCATGTT
The DNA here is from genome assembly GCF_049309525.1 of Garra rufa. Lineage (NCBI taxonomy): Eukaryota > Metazoa > Chordata > Actinopteri > Cypriniformes > Cyprinidae > Garra > Garra rufa. The sequence continues at coordinate 45,675,579 of NC_133361.1, forward strand.
TTGGGCTGTACTAATAGGTTGGACCGGGAGAAAAGTACTATAGACTGCCAGAAGTTATAACAGATCAAGGAGTGCAAAAAACTGAGGAACAAAAGGCGTTTGTGATTGGCCAAACTGAACCTGGATTTCCAGAGCAAGAATCTTGACAACATTTGTGTTTGTTCTAATCATTTACGGTCAGGTGGGTGAAATATTAGGCTAATATCTTAATTAATTCTGCTCATACATATCTTTACCACCATTTAACTTTAGTTTGTCAAAATATTGCAGCCTTTCCTGCTTACTAAGTCCTTCTCTTTATGATTTAGCAGCTTCCATATTTTTTCCCCATGGTTTAGACAGGATAAATTAGCAGAACAACATATTCAGTAGTACATTAACGGTGCAATCCATGCTGTCATGCTGCAATATGGCGGTGCATCAGAGTACAGTGCCTTGCAAAAGTATTCATACCCTTTCATTTTTTTCCACATTTTGTTTTGTTGCAGCATTATGTTAAACTGCTTTAAATTATTTTTTCCCCACATCAATTTACACCCCATACACCATAATAATGACAAAGCCAAAACCAGATTGGCAAATTTTACAAATTTATTAAAAATAAAACACTGAAATAAGTACATTGCATAAGTATTCATACCCTTAACTCAGTACATAGTTGAAGCACCTTTACAGCCTCAAGTCTTTTTGGGTATGATGTGACAAGCTTTGCACATCTGCATTTGGCAACTATCTGCCATTCTTTGCCTCACCTTTTCACCTCTCAAGCTCTGTCAGCTTGGATGGGGGCTGGCAGACATTTTCTAGAGTCCTAGTTGTTCCAGCCGTCTTCCATTATGGATAATGCTTCTCTGAAACCTTCAATGCAGCGGACTCTTCTCTAGATCATTGCCTTAATGCAAGTCTGTCACTGAGCTCTACAGGCAGTTATCTTGACCTCAGGACTTGGTTTTTGCTCTGATATGCATTTTCAGCTGTTAGACCTTTTCTGAGAGGTGTGTGCCTTTCTAAATCATACTCATTCAAATGAATTTGCCACAGTTTACTCCATTCGAAGTGCAGTAACATCTAGAAGCAATATGAATGCTCCTGAGCTACATTTCGAGTGTCCCAGAAAAGGGTATGAATACTTATGCGTCGGGATCTTTTCAGTTTTTTATTTTTAATAAATTTGCACAAATGTTAAAAACCTATTTTTTGCTTTGCCATTATGGAGTAGGGAGTGTAGATCGATGTGGGAAAAAATTAATTTAAAGTAGTTTAACATAAGGCAGCAACATAACAGAATGTGAAAAAAATGAAGGGGTATGAATAATTTCGCAAGGCACTGTAACTGACCAAATTGAGACGTAAGTGCAAACCCTCTATTTAGTGTTCAGTTATTTGTCTCTTCAATGACAAGTAATCATAATGAATAATTGTGGAAAAAAATATACACATAACATTTACAATTACAGTGGATATAAAAAGTCTACACACCCCTGTTAAAATGCAAGGTTTCTGTGTTGTAAAAAAATCAAACCACAATAAATCATTTCAGAACTTTTTCCACCTTTAATGAAAACTATAACCTGTACAATTTCATAAAAAACGATCTCACATTTTTTAGGTGTGGGAAACTCGAAAATAAAAAAGCTAAAATAATGTGGTTGCGTAAGTGTGCACACCTTTAAACTAATACTTTGTTGATGCACCTTTTGATTTTATTACAGCACTCAGTCTTTTTGGGTATGAGTCTATCAGCATGGCACATCTGGTCTTGGCTATATTTGCCCACTCTTTTTTGCAAAAATGCTCCAAATCTGTCAGACTGCGAGGACATCTCATGTGCACAGCCCACTTCAGATCACCCCACAGATTTTCAATCGGATTCAGGTCTGGGCCATTCCAAAACTTGAATTTTCTGAATTTTCTTCTGGTGAAGCCATTCCTTTGTTGATTTGGATGTGTGCTTTGGATCGTTATCGTGTTGAAAAATGAAGTTCCTCTTCATCTTCAGCTTCCTAGCAGAAGCCTGAAGGTTTTCTTCCAGTATTGACTGGTATTTAGCACTGTTCATAATTCCCTCCACCTTGACTAATCCTAGACTAATGCCCCAGCTCCAGCTGAAGAAAAACAACCCCAAAGCATGATGCTGCCACCACCATGCTTCACTGTGGGTATGGTGTTTCTTTGGTGATGTGCAGTGTTGTTTTTGCGCCAAACATACCCACATTCCCACATGCTCTTGGGAGATTTCAAATGTGTTTTTGCCAAATTTAACCGGGCATGGATGTTTTTCTTTGTAAGAAACCCCATAGCCCAGACATATGAAGAATACCGGAGATTGTTGTCACATGTACAACACAGCCAGTACTTGCCAGAAATTCCTGCAGCTCTTTTAATGCTGCTGTAGGCCTCTTGGAAGCCTCCCTGACCAGTTTTCGTTTCGTCTTTTCATCAATTTTGGAGGGACGTCCAGCTCTTGGTAATGTCACTGTTGCGCCATATTTTTTCCACTTGATGATGACGGTCTTCACTTCTATGATATATCCAATGCCTTGGAAATTCTTGTGTACCCTTCTCCTGACTGATACCTTCTAACAATGAGATCCTTCTGATGCTTTGGAAGCTCTCTGTGGACCATGCCTTTTGCTGTAAGCTGCAACTAAGAAAATGCCAGGAAAAGCCTACTAGAACAGCTGAACTTTATTCTGGGTTAATCAAATGTGCTGTAAATGATGACAGGTGTGTACTGACTCCTATTTAAAATGAGTTTCAATGCGATTGCTTAATTTGAACACAGTCATATTCCCAGTTATAAGAGGGTGTGCACACTTATGCAACCATATTATTTTAGTTTTTTATTTTGAGTTTCCCACACCTAAAAAATGTGAGTTAGTTTTTTTATGAAATTGTACAGGTTATAGTTTTAATTAAAGGTGGAAAAAGTTCTGAAATGCTTTACTGTGGTTTGATTTTTTTACAACACAGAAACCTTACATTTTAACAGGGGTGTGTAGACTTTTTATATCCACTGTATATAGTTACCCCGTTGTTTTAGAGCTATATGATAGATGAGACAAAAAGAAGAATCAAGATTCTAAAGCTTATGCAAAATACTGAAGATGTTTTTAATGGCACATCTTTAGAAAGCTGTTAGAAAATTAATAGATTCATAGACTGATTTTAAATTAAATTTCAGAATCACAGAAGGCTTACCAGGAATGAAATATACTTAAAGGGATAGTTCACCCAAAAATGAAAATTTGATGTTTATCTGCTTACCCCCAATGCATCCAAGATGTAGGTGACTTAGTTTCCTCAGAAGAATACAAACGAAGATTTTTAAAGTGCCCCTATTATGCCATGTTAAAGGTAGTTAATATTGTTGTAATAGTCTCTTAAAACAGGTTTACATGTATGCAAGTTCAAAAAACACTTTATTTTTTTCAAAAATTAGATTTAATTTTACCCCGTTTCTAAATGATTCGTAAACGACTCGTGTGAAGCAGTTCGAAGAATCAGTCTCTCTAAACCCCTCCTTTCCGTGAGCCCTCACTGCTGTGATTGGTCAGATGGTGCAGTCCTTTTGGATTGGTCTACCGCTTCAGCGCAAAACGAAACGCCCATTGGCATAACTGAATGACAGCTGTGGAGACCTGTTAATGCATAGAAAAGATAGCCTCGATTTTACCCTATCAATTCGAGCCGGAGTCTGACGATGAAACGGTTGAAGTGGTGGCACATCGACAAGAAACTGTTTTGCAAGCACGACTGGAGCAGGACGTTTCTCAGTGGGTGTCATATTATAACTGTGGAAAGTGCTTGCAATTTGCTTTTGTAAGCGAACCGGGCACACCTCTACGTTGTGAACTTCAACACTGTAACGTACAACCCATAACACTGCGTTAAGCCATCGTTTATCATTATCATTACTTAAACTAATAAGGCAGACAGACAGTCAAGCTGCATCAATCACAATTTTTAGACTACATTGCACTCACAGCTGAACAACAGAACTACAGAAACGCAAGTTAGCCGGTTACCAAGACATGTGCGGGGTTGTTACACACCATAACGTACACAAAGACGTATTTTGAACGATCGCTAGAAAATACAATCATCAATTATTAATCATACTTACAGGTAGAAGTTCAGAGGAGCAAGCCGGTCCAAATAAACTGGGCACTGATCCATTTTTTAAAACCAAGCGTTTGGTGAATCTCGCGTTGTAACGATACTCCCCAAGATTGGAAAAGCAGTCATCAGTAAAATGACGCGAACACAACACAAGATTGGAATTGGACAGCTGAGGTGTTGATGAAAAAATTAATGTTAACCACTCATTCTTGGTAGTTTCATCTTTCGGAAGGGCATATAAAACAAATTCACTCTCACAGCGCAGGGCGTCTTCTTGACATGATGTAACGTTAATCCACGTGAAAATGGTATGGTAGGCCTACTGTTTGTGGGCGGGCAAGCTGTTCGCGAAATTGAACGTGGGCGGACATTACGCAAATGTGTAGCTCGTGACGTGTGGCCGTTACAGAAAAAAGATTCGAATTGCTGACGACTCGTTTAGGCGAATGTGAGCCGACTCTTTTTTTTGTTAGACAAAAACTTCATTTATAGTGCACTGTCGGCGTCACAACTTTGCAGATAGTTTATGTTCACATACAGCTACATGACACACTACATGAAATATCATATTTGAAAAGGCATAATAGGGGCACTTTAATGAAAACCGGTGCAGTCTGCCAGCCTTATCATGGGTGTGGACGGGCACCAGACCTTTAAAAGTAAACAAAAACATGCACAGACAAATCCAAATTACACCCTGCGACTCGTGACGATACATTGATGTCTTAAGACACGAAACGATCGGTTTTTGAGAGAAACTGAACAGTATTTATATCATTTTTTACCTTTGATACACAGCCACGTCCATCTGTAATGTGCACGAGTTTGGCATTAGTCACGTCACATGAGCACGCGCTCTAGCGTAGAATACGCAAACGTCGTAAGGGGAAATCAGTGAAAAGTCCCGGATGAGTTTGCGCAAACTAATGTAATCTTTTAGCTTTAAATCGGTTTAAACAATCAGGATAAGCGCAAGTATTTACCATTTTGAATAGCCGCTATACCCACAATCTCTGTGCTCTGTGTAAACAATGAGTGTCGTATACATGCGACAGATCGCTTCCGGCGTTTGCGTATTCTACCACAGAGCGCGTGCTCATGTGACGTGACTGATGCCGAACGCTTACTCAGGAGAGATGGACGTGGCGTTGTAACAAAGGTAAAAAATGATATAAATACTGTTCAGTTTCTCTCAAAAACCGATCGTTTCGTGTCTTAAGACATCAATGTATCGTCACGAGTCGCAGGGTGTAATTTGGATTTGTCTGTGCATGTTTTTGTTTACTTTTAAAGGTCTGGTGCCCATCCACACCCATGATAAGGCTGGCAGACTGCACCGGTTTTCGTAAAAAATCTTCGTTTGTATTCTTCTGAGGAAACTAAGTCACCTACATCTTGGATGCATTGGGGGTAAGCAGATAAACATCAAATTTTCATTTTTGGGTGAACTATTCCTTTAAACCACAATGACTAGGCTATAGCGCTGTATTATGGAATTGGAGGTAAAAAAAAAAAAAAAGTAGCAAAACCCAAATAAAATCCTAATTACATTTTGATTTCCATAAGCACAATAGAGTTTAAACTGATTTATTCTCAGTCCTCCTGAATCACCGTTCTCCACAAGTGCAAACATTTGAAAGTATAAACGTCATTACTGCAAACAGCTGGACGTCTAATCAAAGAACCTTGACAAAAGGTCAATGCGCAATGTCCAATGCGGGGTCTCTCTATCTATATCATTTTAACCTTTAGAGCAGAATGGCTGGGGTAATGACAGGTAGACAGAGAGAGATAAACATTCAGTATTTACCATCTGCGTGAAGGCAGATGAGATTCAATTAGGAAGAATGACCTTTAAATGTCCACTGAAACATAATCACTTCATTTTGTTCCACTGGGTGATAAAATGCCCCCATAGAGTTACTATTAAGGGACAGTTATTACAGGAAAACCATGTAAATGCCAGTCCTCTTTTCTCTAACTGTAACCTATGTAGTTCTTGTCATGTTTATTATTAGTTCTGGCTTTCTTTCTTTTTTTATCACATGTCTGGTCAGATGTTGTGGTGTCTGAACATACAGTTGAGATCAAAAATGTACATACACCTTGCAGAATCTGCAAAAAGTTAATTACTTTTCGCAAAATAAGAGGGATCATACAAAATGCATGTTTTTTTTTTTATTTAGTACTGACCTGAATAAGATATTTCACATAAAAGGCATTACATCTAGTCCATGTGAGAAAATAATAGTTGAATTTGTAAAAAAATGACCCTGTTCAAAAGTTTACATACACTTGATTCTAAATACTGTGTTGTTACCTGAATGATCCACAGCGGTGTTTTTTTTGTTTGTTTGTTTGTTTAGTGATAGTTGTTCATGAGCCCCTCGCCTGCTGTTCTTCAAAAGAAATCCTTCAGGTCTCACAAATCATTTGTTTTTTCAGCATTTTTGTGTATTTGAGCCCTTTCAACAATGACTTTGAGATCCATCTTTTCACACTGAGAGACTCATATGCAACTATTACAGAAGGTTCAACAAAAGCACACAATGCATTAAGAGCCAGGGGTGTAAACTTTCGAACAGAATGTGTAAAATTGTCTTATTTTGCCTAAATATCATATTTTCTTCATTTAGTAGTGCCCTTCAGAAGCTACAGAAGATACTTACATGTGCCCCAGAAGACAAAATTGAAATTTAAACCTGATCAAATTCAAAAAGTTCTCACCTCCAGCTCTTAATGCATCGTGTTTCCTTCTGAAGCACCTTCTGAACCTTCTGTATTAGCTGCATATGAGTCCCTCAGTTGTCCTCAGTGTGAAAAGATGGATCTCAAAATCACAGTCATTGTTGGAAAGGGTTCAAATACACAAAAATGCTGAAAAGCCAAAGAATTTGTGAGACCTGAAGGACTTTTCTGAAGAACAGCAGGCGGTTCAACTATCCAGGACAAAAAACTATCACTAAACAAACAAACAACAACAAAAAAAACAGCTGTGGATCATTCAGGTAACAACACAGTATTAAGATTCAAGTGTATGCAAACTTTTGAACAGGGTCATTTTTATAAATTCAACTATTATTTTCTCTTGTGGACTATATGTAAACGTCTTTTATGTGAAATATCTTATTCAGGTCAGTACTAAATAAAAAATAGCATGCATTTTGTATAACCCCTCTTATTTTCCTCAAAGTGTAGGTAAACTTTCGAACTTAACTGTATACAGTTAAGTTCCCTGAACACAGAGAACAACAACTAAAGAACTGCATGAAGGACACAAAGACATGATAACTGTTTGTCATCAAGAATTCATTGTACAATAAAGTGAATATACATAGTGCAGTGTATATATAATAGTATACACACCATAAAGTGAGAGTAGAAGGACAGATACACAGAGTGGGAAACAAACTTAGACTGACATTAGACTGACGTTTAAAAAGTAGTTACACAATGAAGAAACATCATTTTCCATCATATTTCTGTTTGAAGCGCTAGCTAACATGACAACACAACAGATCAGTGAATTAAAAAATGAAATTATAAATATGCGTGTATTTGTATGTATATGTATGCATGGGTCTCTCTCTCTATATATAAAATTAACCTTCTAATTATGTTACAATAATAGTCCTGCTGGCTCTGTGCAAGATCTTTCTTGCTATCCTAGTTAGCGCATTAAACATCATATCGGAGACACTGTAATATGCTGGAAATATCACATTTGCTCATCTGCGTAATGCATATTCATATATATTCATCATCTTCCACTGATTTCCCAAAGACATCCAATAAAAGAGTAAAACATTTTTCATTAACATTAAAATACAGTATATTCATGTAAACCAGAAACTTAAAAGGACATTGTAGACTTGCATGCGCAACCTTACTTTACAACTTATGATCTCATGTTATTAATCCAGACCATCAATACTACTGTAAAGTTTACATCACTTCACACTCATCTCAAAAGTTCAACATAAAGAGCAAAGAAATCACTGGCCCTATGCTATGCTAACAGCTCAAAATATGGTTTATGTGTGTTAACACCAGTGGACATTCAAGTCAAAGACTATTCCTTTTACTAGTCATATCAAAATAAATCATATGGCTACTATACAGTCATGGCCAAATGTCTACAATTAAACCTGTTAAATAGCCTTTGACAAAAAAAATGCAAAGAATTACCTTAACCGTTGAATGTTGATACAAATGTGAAAGGTTCAAATTTAAGCATGTTGGCACACATTTGGCTATGACTGTAAAAACTCAGGAATAAATCAAAAGAATGGCTCGGAGAGAGAAAGCAGCAGTAGCACCTAAGCATTATGTACACAATTACCCAATAGAAAAAAACAAAACTAAAATGTTGGAAAACTAAGCATTTCTGCAGGTGTCCATATCTGAGACTGTCGAGGCTGCAAACCCTTCTCTCATGGGTGAGGGATGATCAGAGCTCAACTCCATGTCCAAAGTAAGAGATTCTAATGGGAAAATGGAAACATTGGATTATAAGAGTCTAAAAACACCCTCCGATGCTTCAGAAGGAAACACGATGCATTAAGATTCGGGGGTGAAAACTTTTGAACTTTCTTATTTTGCCTAAATGACACATTTTATTCATTTAGTACTGCCCTTCAGAATCTACAGAAGATACTCACATGTTCCCCAGAAGATAAAATAGAAATTTAAACCTGATCTTCAATTCAAAAAGTTTTCACCCCCGGCTCTAAATGCATCGTGTTGGCTTCTGAAGCATCTCCTGTACCTTCTATAAGACTCTAAAAATGTCTGCACAAGTGTGATGTTGAGCATATACAGATATCGAAAACTCACCAAGAGGTCCTGGATTGGCCTCGGCGGCTTCATTGTGCATGAGAGAGTCGAGTGTACGAGGGGACATTGGGAACAGATCGCTTGTGTTGCCAGAATTAGTCCTGCAAAAAAAAAAAAAAAAAAAGTAGGCACACATTAGACATAACACTCAAGCTACAAAAGAGGAAACAAACATTACTTCTAGCTAGTCTGAGAGGTTTGAGAGTTAATTCAACACATGATGAGTACACTTTCACTCGATTATTCAGAACATCAACACACTTTTTGGACATTCCCACACTCAAAGTCATATGAGCATCACCTGGGTACCCAAAAGTTCAACTTTGTCATTGTATACTCTCACCCTCATGGCGTTCCAAACCTGTTTGACTTTCGATTTTGTCCATATAATGGAAGCAACAGGCTTCAGTGTCGTCACAGAGGTTTGGAATCACATGGGTAAGTAAATTATGACAAAAGGTGAATTCTGGGGTGAACTATCCTTGAGATTTTTAACCTGCCTCAGTCCGATGTTTAAGTTGAAGCAGCAGATTCAACACAATGCAGTTTTTCATTGTCAATAATTTGAACCGTAACGGCTGTGATTCATCACTCCTTAATAAAACTTATTAAAGAAAAACTAATGTAATAAAGTGACATTCATGTGTTGATTGAACAAAAAAAAAACACTGTGTGAGAACACACAGCTACTTTTGAATGGCATTAACATTGAAACATTCTGACATACATATATATCCGACCAAGTCAATGGCTTTCTGCTTGGCTGCCTATTAGTCTTACCTTGGAGAATGATTTACCAGGGGTCAAAGTTCGCCTATGCCCATTTGTTCACATTTCAAACCACTCATATGGGCAGTTTTTTCATTAAGGCGATAGTTCTACACTATTTCTTGCTTGTGTTGAGACAAGCATAGGAAGAGAGAAGCATAACAACTTAAGAGAGTCTCAAGACTCCATCTGTACTAAAAACACTAGCAGCGGCCCAGAAGTTTGATCCAGCGGCGATGGAAAAGGCAAAAGTTCCAGATACTTGTGGGTAAGTTACGCACTTATGATCTACACATCAATCGTAATCCAAATCAAATGATACAAATGTATTAAATTTTCAGATTACTCAAAGGCATTTACCAGTTGTTGATTATATCTAGTATTGTCAGGTTGCTGGTAAAACTAAACCAGGCTTTGTTGATTTGATCAAATCCGTTCTTATATGTGTGCATTTATTTGATATCTACAGCTCCAATTTTGGTTTGTTTAAAGCAGTTCAAAACAGTATACAGTATACAGTTCAGCTTTACAAACCAATAACCAGTTCTATCCAATAAGCGTTTTTCCTGAAACACTTTTTCGTGCCAGTATCATTACCAGGATCAATCTGGTGAACTCATTGTCTGAGATGAAAGTGCACTTTGATAAGATTGCCAATAAAAGTTTAGGCCAAGGACTTGTTTTTCATCCTGGATCATTAAAGTCCCGACTACCTTCCAGCATCTCAAGCAAACGCTGGATCATATGGTCCTCTATTACCTCATCAGGAAAGAATATCTCCAATTTCTACAGTACATTTGTTCAGGTTTTGGCTGGTTCTTTGACCCCGAGTCTCGCAAAATGTGAATTTGGCTAAACAGCTGGGGAAGTAGTTAGTGCCAGTACAAGGCCATTCTACAAGTGTAAATGTTAGTTACTGTTGAATCACTTGTGCTAATAATGAATGAATTCTGAATGCAAAGCACAAAAGGGTCTTGCTGATGCTGAACGCTGGTTAGCATGGCCCATTTTAGTCTGTGCTGGTTAATATCAAACTACATTTGCAAAAAGCATCTTTTTCCATTTACAGACAGCCATTCAGAAGTAGCAGTGTGTTCTGAAACCTTTTCACAAGCAAAGCAAAGCTAATATGATGAAAAAAACTCAATACAGGGTGATGTGTGTAGAAACAGTGACAACAGTTTGCTTCATATAGTAAAGTCGATTGTGTGGTTGTTGGTCAGTTTTCTTGTCTTCACTTTTCTCCCCTATCTTACCACATCCAGATTATGAAACACCCAAAATGCCCTGTAGACAATGTCTCAACATCTATCAACAGCCTCTGTGTTAATATTACCGCTATAACCGTTGCTTTGCTGTTACCAGTGGTTAATGCTGTTGTGTTCTTAATAAGAGAAGCCACTGTTATGTATCTATGTATATAATGTACCTGAAAATCTACTCACCCCAAGTCATCCAAGATGTTCATGTCCTTCTTTGAACATTCCAGGATGTTTTTCCATATAGTGGACTTCAGTGGGGATCAACAGGTTGAAGGTCCAAATGGCAGTTTCAATGCACCTATAAACGGTTCTACACAAACCCAGCCGAGAAATAAGGGCCTTATCTTGTAAAACAATGGGTCATTTTCTAAAAAAAAAAAGAAAAAAGGTGACTACGTAAAGTCTAGCTAGTTCAGGATGAGCATTTGTGTTTAAAAAGTATATGTATTTGTATCTTTTTTTTTTTTTTTTTTTAAGAAAAGGACAATCGTTTCGCTAGATAAGACCCTTATTCCTCGGCTGGGATTGTGTCGAGCTCTTTGAAGCTGCATTGAAACTGCAATTTGGACCTTTAAACTGCTGGTTCTCATTGAAGTCCGCTTTATGGAATGTTTTCCTCAAAAACGTTAATTTCCTTTCGACTAAAGAAGGAAAGACATGAACATCTGATGGCATGGAGGTAAGTAAATTATCAGGAAATTTCTATTCTGGAAGTGAACTCATCCTTTAATTCTTTTTTAAACTATACTCAGTATATTTTGGGTTGAAATGATGTTTCCATCATCTTTGGGATATATTAAAAGTTCCTGTAGATGCTTTATTACCCTAATCAGGGCCATAATAAAGGTCACACGAGTGACATGAGTTTCAGTTTTCATTTCCTTCACATTGTTTAACATACAGAGGAAGCAAATCATTTATATGCACCACATTAAACGAAACACTCCATTCATAGCACTTCTATAAGGGGAAAAATAGAAAACTGGAAGATGGACAAAAGAAATAAATAGGAGAGACAAGGTGAGCACCTTCTTTCCAAAGTGTGAAAATATTTTGCATAGTTATATGAGAAAGTTAGCTTGTGAGCTTAGGAATGAAATAGAAACTGTAAAAACTATTCCCTTGTCTATAGGTTGTTTGCACATGAGGTCTTTGCTGTGGCGCGGAACGCAGCTGGAGGGCAAGAAGTGATTTTTCTCCATACACTGTAAAAAGTTTTCACCAGATTCAACTTAAAAACCTAAGTTCAGCAGCTGCATTAAAATTTTAAGTTAAATCAGCTTAAAACTACAAGTCATTTTAACTTATTACAATGAAAATAAGTTGATTTAACTTTTGAGTTAAAATGACTTAAGTTGATTTAAATTAAAACATTTTAAGGCAGCTGCTAAACTTGAGTTTTCAAGTTGAACCTGGTGAAAACTTTTCACAGTGTAGGAATCACTAGCAGATGCCTATGTTTTGCATTGATTATGCTCAAATCGGTCAAACTGAGAAACCACAAGGAGCTTTTATCATGTATGAAAATTTGCTGTTCATAAGAGGGGAAAGGCAAGAAGTTGACCGAAAAGCTCAGGAAAAAGTGGCTTGTAAACCTCCGTCTGTGGCCAGGAGGGTTCCCATGCCACTTTCCCACGTTGTTTTTATAAACATCTTGTTTTTTTCCTTCTTACGAACAGCAAATTTTCATACACGATACGAAATGAAATTTCTCGGTTTGACCGTTTTCCATAAACTCAAAACATAGCCAATTTGAGTTTCTGCTAGTGATTCCTATAGAGAAAAATCACTTCCTGCCCTCCAGCTGCATTTCGCATGTCATCAGAATCACGTGATTGCAAACAACCTATCGAGAAACTATACCGACACACAATCAAGATTCAGAGGCTTATGAAACACCAATTCTAGCTTTTCAACTTTTACAGAAGTTCCAGTGACATCCAGACCTCTTGTTATAAAGGGATGAAGTGAGTAAACAGAAACACCTCGGTCAAGCTCTAGAGATGTTAATAGGAATCATCTATGTTAGCAGAAGGCTACAGGAGTGTGTTTGTCCACAAGCGTTTATGTCTCATACACACACACATAAAGCAGCTCCCTAGTGCCTACCCAGGGAAGCCGTTCCCAAGCAGCTCACTGTCCGGGAAGTCCATGAAGACGGAAGGACACCTATGAAGAAAGGGTCAGTTTATATCCTGCCTAACTCACACACACAAACACACACACACACACACACACACACACACACATTGACATACAAGTCCTCCAGTAAATCCAAGCCCTCTAGAAACACAGAAAGCATTCGTGATTCAAGTAAGACTGAGTTTGAAGCAGCTTTTATTCCATCCAAATGTTTTTGTGTAGTAAAGTCTGTTGTCTAATGTACAGAAATTGGCATGTACAGGTTGATGCGTTACAGTTGATATACTATGTCTATTAACACGGTATCACAATGTAAAACTGACTGCCTCATTTTAAAGTCAACATGAACATTCAAAACCCATTTGGTGTGGTTTTAGAGGCAGAGAGAGGTGTTTACTACAAACTACAAAGATTGAAAAGAAACATTTTATGGAATAATGTGAGCTGAAAACATTGAATTGTTTAAAATATTTTTGAGGAACACGTGTTAAGATAAACTGTGTACAGTTTTACGTCATGTTGACAGTAAAAAGTGATTTTTTTAAATTAAAAATATCATGAAAATCACATGGCTGCAAAGTGTGTGTGCTTACGCAAGTAAATGTCAAAATTTAACCCGAGCTTCCTTTAATTGGCTGTTTTGTTGATCATGTGTAAAAAAATTTTGGCAAAAAAAAAATAAAAAAAAATATGGTTTATGGTTTCTCTCTCTCTTCTCGTGCAAGATTGTGGTTTATAGGATGCTGTGAAGGGTCCTTGGTGAATTCAGTAGTGGCTACATCCCTGATCCATGTTGTAAAGAGAATTGAGAGTACTTTGCATGTGCTCCTGCCTAAAGAGTCACCAGAGATTTCAAAGTTTACAAGAGGACAGAGAGAGAAAACAGAGACTCCAGCAAGGACAATCATTCACACACATACTAAAAAGAAGAAAGAAATGCTACTCACGGGGTGACACAGATGAACTTGGTCTTCAGGTAAGGCTGAATTACTGAAAGAACAACAAATGGCTGTGTTTAAAACAAGGAGAATGTATTTTCAGTAAGCTTCAGTTTCTTTTGACCAATTTAATGTCTAACCAAAGATTAATGCTTATGCTTATGCATTCTCTCGTCTCTTATTCTTAGACAATTTCCTCACAAGCTTAAGGTTTCTGGTAAACCACACCCACTGTAGTGCACTTCCAATACTAAAATAGTCGTTTCCAAAACAAATGAGAATCAAATGAGACACATTTTGCCAAGAAACAGACAGATGTGCCGTTATTCCAAGCCAGAATGAATTGTATTCCCGCTAAAACACTCACCACATCCGGGATCAGGAAATTCGGTGTCAGGCTGGGCCTCGGGACGACAGTACTTGCCAAACGCCTCCTCTTTGGGGATATCGGGATAGAGGTAGACCAGCGGCGAGACGAGGATGTTGGTTGCATCCATGATCTTGTAGCCCATGATGATCTCGGCGAAAGACATGCTGTTGAGCTGCTGCTTAGTGTACGGTTCAACCGACTGGATCTGGGTCTTACCTGCATGTGCATACAGAAGCACAAATGCTTCACATATTCCAACTACGGTCGGAATAATACAAAATTTCAGTAGTAGATGGAATACCAGAGAAATTTCATGATTTGCACTAGGGGTTGGTGATATAAATTTGCAACCCGGAAGAGATTTTGGACTATCGCCTCTATCACGGTTACACGCTAACATGGCGTTGCCTTGCGTGGTCGTGAAAACGTATCGCTTGCATGCAGTTTTAAGCATTACGGTTTAAAAACAAGTGATTTTAAGCTGTTGAGATGCAATCAGCAGCAAAAAAAAGAACTTGTTCGTTATATGCGTGCTGTGCGGTTCACAAAGCGTGGGAGTACTGAACAAAGTTACTACAGAGGTCTTGAACAATTAAACACACACACTTGTATGTCTCTAAATGGCTATCTTTGTGAGTATCCTCAATAATTTAGGTCTTAAGTGAAAGCAAACAGCTGAGAAAGAAAACATATGTAACAGTATATTAGATCCAGGTAGGTCTTAAAGTGACAGCAGTCAAAAGAGATAATCTCTCACTGCTCTTGACTAAATCACTTTTGTAACTTTAATACGAAGAAATATATATTTAATTTGCACAGTCCAAAACCTATGAACCCTTGTGACAAAATCTATGAAATTTCTATGGTATCAAAAAAAATGTATCATAAAGATCTTATTTGAAGCAAAAATAACTATATGGTGATATATATTGTTACGTGAAATAATATTGCTCTTATCATAATTAGGGATGTAACGATCTATAACAAAATCTCACTATAATATTGCGATATGACGTTCACGATACAAGATTTATTGCGATATTTTAAAGTTAAATTCTTCTATCTAATGCACTTTGAGAGTTCAAAATCAAGGGCTCCAACCCATGTTCTTAACTAAGAAAACTGAAGTCAGAAAAAAGTCAGTGAACTGAATTGTACCTGAACTCAAAAGGGGACTCAGCCCTCTTTGTATTTGTGGTATACTGTCTCAGTCTAAATAACATTCAGACTTACTGGCTTTTAGGAAGCCAAACTAATTACAATATAATAATAATAACAAGAATGACAGTAATAGCCATATATTGTCAAACAATTGCATCGTAAAATGAATGAAAATGATATTTCATAGGTATTATTTTTGCTTTACACTAGAGTAGGGAAATTACAATACTTCTTTCCTAATTTCTACACTTGAAAGAGATCATTTTGAATTTGGACGGAATTTAAACCGCTAGCTGTCAGCAATTCATACTGCACTTTTAAGCTTTTATTTAGATGGAAACAAGAGTAGAGCTTTTAATTTGAAGGTAAACTCAAAATAAAACAGGCTTACAAATCTCACTACAAATCTAGTGAAATGCTGTAATCATCTGCCGCAAATATAAAGCATAACTGGTGGCCATTGCGTTCCCAAAAGTGCGCTAAACTCATACCACATGCAAAAAGTTCACTGCATTCATTGTGAACTGAGCCGTTCTGAGGTATGGAAAATACCGGATCACGATTTGATCAACTGAACGAAGTGCGTGCTTAGCTTTGAAACACGGTGCGAAAATTAACTTGATTAGGGAATTAAGCCATATTGTGCTTTCGGTTTTAGTTAGTTTGACAGATACTGTGTCAAAGCATAATGGCAAAAATCACAACTTGTAGACCTTTTGTGTTAGAATAAGAAGTTTAAAATATATTTTAAAAACTACACTTTTTGAACATTCCGATTGTTTTATATCGTCATGTGACCACAATAATATCGAGACAGAGTTGTTATAGGGATATTACGATATTGATAATATCGTTACATTCCTAATTGTAATATAAGATTTTGGTCCTATCACCCACCCCTGATGTGTAAAACTTTTTTTACATTGAAATTTCCATTAGTACCAAAGTACTGATCATATTGATAAGTTTTATACCAACACACACAATATCATGTACACAAAAATGCATTCACCATTGATGTCCTTCTCGACCCAAGTAAAGGTGATGCCTCCCTCTTTGCTGCTTTCACTGAAGCGCAGCAGGAATGTCCCAGGAGGCTTTGGGCTCAGGATTGCCCTCTCTCTTTCTTTACTGATGAAGCCCATAATATACCTGACAACACACACACACACACACACACACACACACACACACACACACACACACACACACACACACACACACACACACACACACACACACACACACACACACACACACACACACACAAAAGCTTGATATAACCGCCCAAGCAGTCACTGATGTAATGAACTATAAACATTGCATGAATGCACACAAAGGAGTGCAGCAGGAGTTCTCACCCTTCATTCCACAGAGCTAAAATATATTTCTTCACTAGGTCGATAATGTTGTCTAGCCACACCCAGAATGAGAAACCTTTTCCTGCCATGTTCTCCTGCAACACACAAACACAAGCACAATATGTTTAGAATACTCTGATAGAAACTGGATCTAAACTCAACAATAGGGAAACAAAAGTGTGATATAGCAACATACTTTGCAGAACTTGGCCCATGTGATCTGGCAACCAGAGTAGTTTACACAAGGACCTACAGAAAAACAGAAATGCACAATTAAGCAAAGATGCACAAAGTGTCAGTAAAGACTAGATACAACACTAGCTGTTTCAATTCCATTACCTTGTTTTTATGCTTATTTTTAAGTTATGCATAAGAAACGAGTGATGGAAACGACTAATTTTGAAAGAAAACCCCTTAATTTGTGAAAAAAAAGTTTTTGACTTGTGTGAATAATGGGAGATGGAAACAAATAAATAAATTTCCCAAATAAATTCCTCCATGTGCGTCAAAAAAGTCATGTGACTTTGCTCCATGGGACAAATGTTTTATGTAATATTCCAGTTATATTCACTTTGGATGGAAACCTAACTATTCATATGAATCTATTTCAAATAAATGCCGTTGTTTTGAATAAAATTATATGTCACCGAAAAATTAAGCAGCACAATATTTTCTAACATTGATAATAATAAGAAATGTTTCTTGAGCAGCAAATCATGTAACAGTAAAAACAGGAGAAATGGCTTTTGAAAATTCAGCTTTGCCATCACAGGAACAAATTAGATTTTAAAATATATTCAAATAGAAAACAGTTATTTTAAATTGTGATAATATTTCAAAATATAACTGTTTAACAGGATTTTTTTATCAAATAAAATCAAAGTCAAATCTTGCCAGCCCAAACCTTTCAATACTAAATAATTAGTGTATAATCAGTGGCAAAATTCAGCCATTTAAAATGTAATTGTAAATGGTTATCAAAGCCAAATAAATCATGTGATTAACACTATTGAACAGAACTAAAAATGCTTCTATTTTCCAATTATTTTCATTTTTTTTTTTAATTACAAATGATAAAATAAACATAATTTGAGAGAACAGTTGATATATTTCCTCGTTTTGTTTCTCTTTTTTATTTACTGTTTATTTCCAGGTTTAAATAAAAAAAGAACAGACTTTCCACTGAATATTATAAAACACCAAGGCTGAGAAGGCTACTTTAAAAATGTAAAAAGTTATCCTATTTATAATGTAATAAGTAGTGTAACTATTTCTGTTAATTTATTAAAAGTACTGTAATTACATTTGATTACTTTTTGATTTATTTTCTTAATTTCTAATGAATGTTTTCAATGTTGTTAATCATTTAAACCAGCCCTGGTTTACAGTAGTACTTCATACTCAATACTGTCACAACTTTCAAAATCCTTCATCACTCGAATTAAGATTATATAATTACATTTTAAAGCACAGCCACTACAAAATCTAACATTCAGCATCTTTTTTTTTTGCTTTGAGGCCGTTCTGGATAAAAACAGATTTAAAATCATAACAAGAAATAGTTTAATATCTATGATACCATTTTTGATAACTACGGCAGGAAACACTGGCAACAAAATAGTTAATCGAAAAAAAGATTTAAAAAATTGTTAATCTTAAAAATGAAACCAAATAGGAAATAAAATAGTTATCAATTAAATGTGCCCTAAACCTCTAAAAACATTGATGTCTTTGATTTTAGAGCAGTCAATGCAATTTGGGAAAGAAATCAATCAAATCTGTATGCGTGTAAAAATGTAATTGTTAACATTTTCATAAGTAACTGTCATTTAATGACATTATGTACAGTTACTTCCCAACACTGCAACACACAAACGCACACATACCCAGAAGTTTCTCTGCAAGTGTGGTGAGCTGCTCAATAGTAAGTCCTCTCTTGGTTGTGGATGAAAACTGCCAGCTGAGCACCTCAGCTACCTGATCCCATGTTCCTACTGGAGGTTTGGTGAAGAAATTCACATTCTGTGAAGATACAGAGGAAGATTTCTTAATGACTTATATAAGCTCTTGTGCTAAAAGTAAGTGCGGCTCGCTGGCGATTCATTTCAAACCTTGGGGTGGTTGGTCAGCATGTTGTACCACAGGATGGACGCCCATGCGTTTGGCATTTGACAGATATTAGAGATGACCACCACTGGGAGAGAATGTGTCTGCGCAGAGATAAAGACATTTATATATAATTAACAATAACAAATCTTGCTATTTTTTGTACAGCATGCTCAGCCAGAAATCTGATTACTGCAATAGAGACCTGAGGCTGAATCATTCTTATGCAAACAGAGCTGAATGGCTTAATTATCTCGTTTAATTAACCTGCTGAGTGTGTTGGTATTTTATGTGACCCTGTTGTGTCCATCCACAGGAAAGGAATGATTCTGCATGTACTCTTATTAGTGCATAATAGGCATGTAGGCAGCACTGTGTGCGTTTAGGGGTTTAATAAGTGGTGGATTACCCAAGGACACGCTGCCTGGTTACATATTCACCTCTTCTTACTGCTGGTACCATGACGACAGCCTATCTCAATGGCCTTATTGGCTTTCAGTAGGTTGAATCAATCAACAGCAGCAGTGAGATGGACGTATTATCATCTTTGATTTGATAAACAGCCCAACATGACAGCCCCTTTATGACAGGACTCCTGTCATGATAAGACACCTCTGACATTTTACTTAATTCTAAAATATTGGTGAAAATGAAAGTGTAATTTTTAAATGAACTAATCGTTTAAACATCAGTGAGTGTTGCTTATAAATGCAGCTTTTTACCTCAAGGTCAATCTTTAGTCCTTGGTGGTAGACCTCTGTCTCAAATGTGATCAGGTGCAGTTCTTCGGTCACTATCAGAGACGCCTGTAATGCAGAGGGCAAAGGTCAATGCTTACACTGACTTCTTCACTAGAAGGCCTAAATCAAAACATTAGCAAATTGCTGATAACACAAAGACTTACGTCACTGTTGGTTCGGCCTCCATTGCCACATCTCTGTTCTCGAAGAGTCTGAAAGACAGATGAACAAGTCAGGACTAATTCAAGCTAAATTCAGTCAACAGCTCGTTTAGTTTTCTCGAAGCCTGTAGGGTAGATTCAATTAAATGTTTTTTAAATTAATAAAATGTAATGATACGTATTCCCAAATTCCACTTTATTTTATTTTCCAAATTATGTTTTTTCATTTAAATTTTCATTTCCATTTTGCTTTTTCTAGACTCCATTTTAATGTTTAAATTAAAATTTAATAATTAAGAATCGTGTCTAATTAATTTAAATCATAAAACGTACAAAATGTAAATTAAGGCCCTATGAAGTGTTTTTTTTTCCTAGAATTCAGATTCATATTTTTTTTACCAAATTTAATTTTCCATTAATTTTCTCAATTTAATTTTTGAATGGTTTCATTACATTTTAATAATTATGCAAAAGCATCTCTAATAAATGACTTTTATTTTTAAATATATATAATTTTTTATTATATTTTTAGTGCTGTCAAATGATTAATCGCAATTATTTGCATCTAAAATTAAAGTTTTTGTTTACAAAATATGTTTATATACTGCGTATATTTATAATGTGTACATATAAATACACTCTTAATTTGTATATATTAAATTTTTTTATATATATTAAAAACATTTATATATATAATATAAATAAGTATATAAATATATACATGGAAATACACATAGTTAAATATTTTTTAAAATTATAAGTGTGGGGTATATATATATATATATATATATATATATATATATATATATATATATATATATATATATATATATATATATATATATATATATATATATATATATATAAATAAATAGACAACGTACACACACATATATTATGTACACGACTTATTTTGGATGTGATTAATTGTTTGTTTATTAGAATATTTTTCTAATAACAAATTTTATGCTTAGATGTTTTTAATTTTTTTTTTTTAAGTATGATGAGCTTAAAGAGTGAAATAAATAATCTCCTGATTGAAAATGATTTTTTCTTGATCACTTGTTTTTACACAAATGACGACTGCATCAGTCAACCATCAACTCAAAAGTTAACGTACTTTTTTACAAAGAAAAAACAACAGTGAAAAAGCATGCTTGAGATTAAACAAATTTAATGCTGGGCATAGTTAGTATACTAATAAATAGAAATAGGTTTAAAAAGTGTGTTTTAAAGCAGTTTAATTTTGCTTCAGAGGGCCAAGAATGTCTCACATAACCAGAATCCAGAAAACATACGGTTCTGGGCTCTGAAAAAACTAAATATTTGCGTAATAATTGAGCTTACCAGATGTTTGAACTCTGCTGACAGGCTGCCATTGTTGGATTCTTCCATGTTCATCACCTTAGTGTTGGTGCCAAGGATGTTGAACTTTCGCGAACTGAGAGGAAAAGCAGAAGACTCTATAAAGCAACTACTTTTACACGTACAAGCAAGAGCGAGACTTCATTTCACCACATTTTTTGTGCGACTGGGTTTTAGAATTGAATTAAAAAATGTAAACTTCTACAAAACAGCTGAAATATTTATTTTAACACAGTTCAACTTGAGAATGGCATTTTAAGCTCAAAACTTACCCTCGAATGGCTGCCACGTCACCCGACTCCCTGCAGAACACAGGAGGAAAAGATTAAAAATGGGCATGTCTTAATAATTTCATTCTGATGTCATAGGCAGGAAGTGGGACTTACTTGTCAATACACACTTTGATTTTCAGCTGGTAATTCAACTCTGGGAATTTCACAAGTAACCTGAAAGAGTGGAGGGGAGCAAAATTCACGATTTGGGTCTAGACATCTTTCCATTATGACTCACCTCTGCGTGTACCCACCTGACTTTGGTGGTGAACTGAACTCCTGTTTTGATGACAAGGGGTCGGTCAGGGTGCATGGGCATACAAGGCTGCCTCTCAACAACAAACGCACTGCAATGACACGAGCAAACATCACTGATCAGAACCCGTTTCAGTGGTTTGTAAAGTCAACACACAAGCGGGTGATTTCCAACCTCTTCATAAGGTTGCGGAACAGGTCCACGATCTTCTCTTCCAGAGCTGGACGGTGCTGAATAATTGGATCTCCTTTGTACGAGACCTTCTGTTGAAGCTCCTCCAGTTTCTTGATCTGCTGTCTTATCTGCAACTGCGACTCAGCCAAAGAGGTGATCCTGAAAGACAAGAGATTTTTTAAAAATACCCAAACCACAAGCCATAAAAAGCAGGTTTGTTTGTGAACAGACTGTGTACCATGTCTCTAAGCGGTCCAGGCAGATGTTCGGTGGTCCTCCGATGCAAGCGATCTGCTGTCTCCTCTTCCAGTCAGCCAGTTCTTCATCTGTCAGGTTCTTCTGCACAAAGTCCATGGCAGACAGCAGCCCTGCCATCTCAGTCACTATTTGCTGCAAAACAGATAGAATGTATATTATATATATTATATATCACCCTGGACCACAAAACCAGTCTTGAGTAGCATTGGTATATTTGTAGCAATAGCCAAAAATACGCTGTATGGGTCAAAATTATCGTTTTTTTCTCTTATGCCAAAAATCATTAGAATATTAAGTAAAGATCATGTTCCGTGAAGACATTTTGTACAATTCCTACCATAAATATATCAAAACTTATTTTTTGATTAGAAATATGCATTACTAAGAACTTAATTTCAACTTTAAAGGTGATTTTCTCAATATTTTGTATTTTTTGCACCCTCAGATTCCAGATTTTCAAACAAACATCAATGGAAAACGTATTTATTGACCCTTATGACACAAATGTATATGCATAAATGTAATGAATGACTTGCTGCGCAGTATTTTCAAGATCCCAGAAGTGAACGCTCTATTTTGTGACTTTCTGAATCTCACCCTCCTCAGTTGATCCAGAGCGCTCAGCATCTGCTCCAGCTGAGACATTTTCTGCCTGGTGGCTGCTGCCTGACTGTTTCCATTCAGGTCCTGGGACAACTCTAAAAGGTAATAGACTTGTTAAGATTTTATCAGTGATTGAGGCTATCTTAGAGATTTTGGACTGAAAAAAATTGACAGCAATATGTACTCATCATACCTCCAGCACTTTTAAGAGTTTTGTAGTTGAAGTCAAAATCATCTTGCAGATTTTCCAACATCTTCATTTTCTGCTCCATATCCTGTACAAAAAGAGCAAGGCCACTGGACGAGTGAGAGGGTGTATATTAAATGTATTGTTGTATCTAGTTGTTCCTAGTTCTATCACTTCACACATAATCAAAACGAAATATTCTCCAGAAAATATTAAAACACATAAATTAGTCTTTATACATTAAAAAGATTATATGGATGCCTTATTTTAGGTAGCGGAGTCGGTCGAGTTTGAAAACCTTTGCAAGATGACTACTTATACACGTCAAAAAGCAAAAAAAAAAGCTATCAAAAAGGTTTGAGTGTTCAAAACAGCAACTTTTGGAGAGATGATGAAAGGGACGCATGTGTACCTGTAGTTATAAACAAGACAAATCAATGTTTGTCAATTAAAGTGTGATTTTATGCACCAACCTGTACTCTCTTCCTAATATCCTGCAGGTTGTGTTCCAGTATCTGCTGTTTTTCTGTCACCACCGTGCCAGTGGGATGGGCAACCTGGCCATCCTAAAAATGAAAAAAAAAAATATATTTATATATTGAAGAAACAGAAATCTGAATATATCGATTCAAGTGGAATCCATTTCAAAGCACTTTATGTAAACTGTGTATTTGACTGGAAAATAATTGAAACTAATCTGGAGAGTAAAAACAAACATATACTGTGTGTAATTGAATTGCGAGTTTATTCATAAATTAAATCTAGATGGAATTTTTCATTTTAAAAAATATTTTTCTCTTGAAATTTATTTTCATGATAATTTACTCACCCCCATGTCATCCAAGAAGTTCAGATGTTCTTTCTTTTTTCAGTCGAAAATAAATGAAGGTTTTTGAGGAAAACACTCCAGGAATTTTCTCCATATAGTGGACTTCAATGGGGATAAACAGGTTGAAGTTTCAACGCAGCTACAAAGGGCTCTACACAATCCCAGCCAAGAAAAAAGCGTCTTATCTAGCAAAACGATCTGTCATTTTCTTAAAAAAACAAAACAAATACTTTGTATGTACACATTTTTAACCACAAATGCTCGTCTAGCTCTAGCTCGACTTATACGCATTATATAATCACATTAAAAAAGGTCACACGTGGTCAGTTCTTCGTATGCGTACTTGGTTCAAAAAGGTAAGGTAGGGCTAAAATATCTCTTTTTCTCCAACTTCAAAATGATCTGACATTGTTGTTTTACCTTTTTTTTTGTAAAGAGCGTTTGACTTTCTTTGCATGTTTGTTTGGTAACCACTGGGTCGGTGGTTCCGCCTACATCGCGTCTGACCTTTCTAACGTGATTACGTAATGCATGAGGTCGAGCTAGTGCAAGACGAGCATATGTAGTTAAAAAGTATTTACAGTTTTTTCATTCCTCGGCTGGGATCTTGTAAAGTCTGCATTGAAACTGCAATTTGGACCTTCAATCTGCTGATCCCCAATGAAGTCCACTATATGGAGAAAAATCCTGGAATGTTTTCCACAAGAACCTTAATTTCTTCTTGACTGAAGAAAGAAACACATTAACATCTCATGGGATGATATGGGAGTGAGTAAAGTATCAGAAAATGTTTCTTCTGGAGGTAAATCCTTTATATGCAACTTTTATAATTGTGTATATAAGAGTATAGTTGTGCATGTACGCATATGTGTGTGTTTGTCTACCTGCTGTGCCGTGGTAGCTGTCTGCAGGAGACGCTGCTCTTCCCACAGGCAGCGGGCCACGATGCGGGCGATCTCCATGGGCTTCTCCAGATACTTGCTCTGCAGGTGCTGTTTGATGCGCCGCAGGTTGTGTTGGTACAGGACATTGTTCTCCTGCAGGAAGCGGCTGTACTGCTGATCAATCTCCCCCAGCAGGTTATGGAACACAAGCGTGGCGTGAGACTCCTTGTTGGCCGCATATGCCCTGTGACAGACAGAAGCAAACAGGCTCATGCGATGAGTAACGAGCAGCTTCCTCCTTTCCATAAATGCATTTGATAATTAGACATATCATTATCTTTAGAATATGTACCATTATCTATAGTAGTACGGTGTGTTTCAGTAAATGAAAAACACAAAATATTGCGGGCACAACTTTAAACTGGTTTTAGTTATTTGATGGCCAACATGGGTTTTGACATTGCAACTACATAAAATATCAGATTAACCACATTTTTATATATAATTCCAATGCTAGGCACAACAAAGCTTTTATCAAAGACTTTTGCCTCTGTCCAAATGGTTAAAAGCAGTCAACCTGCCTTTAAACACAATACTCAATAGTGAGTATTTTGAAAGTCCTGGCTCTCATGTGTAGGTATGTGTTACTGCAATTTGCCGTCATCATCAGTCACATGATCTCGGTTCTCATGCTTTTACTCAGCACAAATTCCAAACTGCTAAAGTCAGTCAGCAGGCAGCCGTCAGCGTAGAAACACACATTGCCATTATCCATTACGCATTAACAAGGAATGTAAAAAGAACAGAAACCTATCCTACAGCCAAAACGGCAATACTTTCACAGAAAAGACGTCATTATTACAGTTATAAAAATAACTTTAAGTATCTAACGGCTGGTTCAGTCCCTGACACACATTAGCACATTCTCCGCTTTCAACAAGAGCATATGAATATCACATAAAATGTGACTCTGGACCACAAAAACCTACTCTTAAGGAGCATGGGTATATTTGTAGCAATAGCCAAAAATACACTGTATTGGTCAAAATGATTGATTTATCTTTTAATGATTCCAAAATCATTAGGGTATTAGGTAAAGATCATGTTCAATTAACATATTTTGTAATATTCCTACCAGAAATGCATCAAAACTTTTTTGATTAGCAATATGCATTGCTAAGAACCTCCTTTGGACAGCTTTAAGATGATTTGATCAGTATTTGGATTTTTTGCCACCTTAGATTACAGATTTTCAAACAGATGCATCACTGTAAAAAGTTTTCACCAGTTTCAACTTAAAAACTTAAGTTTAGCAGCTGCCTTAAGATTTTAAGTTAAATCAACTTAAGTCATTTAAACTCACAAGTTATATCAACTTGTTTTTATTGTATCAAGTTAAAATGACTTGTAGTTTTAAGCTGGTTTAATTTAAAAACGTAAGGCAGCTGCTGAACTTAGGTATTTAAGTTGAATCTGGTGAAAACTTTTTACAGTGATCTAGTATTGTCATATCCTAACAAACCATACATCAAACAAAAACTTATTTATTCAGCTTTCAGACGATGTGTAAATCTCAATTTCAAAAAATTGACCCTTATGACTGGTTTTGTGGTCCTGGGTCACAAATTACTATGTGTCTAGCGTCAGCAGTATGACTAAAATGTTAGATCACAGTATGGGCAGAAATATGTATATACTAAATATAATACTACTAAATATACTAAATATAATATTACCGTACCGTGAAGTTTTGATACCGTTACATCCCTAACTGTATTTCTTTAAGGTTGAACTAAATGACTTTTATGTGATGTTTAAGACCAAAAAGATACTGTTTAATTCAAAGTTTTAGAAAACTTTTGAAGGAGGCTTTTCAGTATTAAAAGACCTTGCTGCACAAGCAGCCATTAACATTTTAACTTGATTTGAGGTGAAAGTCAGAATATGGCATGCTTCTGCCACTTCTAAACTATATGATACGTGTGACATACTTTATATTCGTTGTGATCACCATATTGAAGATTTATTGTTTCATTGAGCATTCATTGGGGGTTTTGGAGTTATGTGACCCTTATGACTGGTTTTGTGGTCCTGGGTCACAAATAACTATGTGTCTAGCGTCAGCAGTATGACTAAAATGTTAGATCACAGTATGGGCAGAAATATGTATATACTAAATATAATATTAAATAACCATGTGGAAATACATATTTGCTGATAATCCAGTAATTTAAATGCTATACAAATAAATGGTGCTCCATTTAATTCAATTTTTTTTTTGGAACAAAAGATTTATTCAAATCAAATGTAAACAACATAAACAGACGTGATATTTAATGTGGACATTAAAATTTGATGGCTGACACAATTATACTGTCTAAATAATCTCTTTGACACACTGCAAATTTAATGAGATCAAGTAATGAGTGAGGAATTTGTTTGTTTGAATGCTTGATGTACAAACACAACTATCACCACTAGTCTTTGACCCGAAGCAATAATGTGTTTTTTATCAATAAATTACAGGCTTTATTATGCGACTGATGATTATATTCCTCCGAGCACTTACGCAAACAATCCATTCAGAAAGTTATTTGACATTGCCAGCATGAAACATACAAAACATCCCATGGGTTATTTGTATTGTCTCATGTTTACTTTAACCACGCTAACCAAAGTGAATAAGAGGGCGATGTGAAGGACGATGACTTTGGGCTTTCAAAGGGAAATTTCAGCACTCAAATTGTAAATGAGTATCAAAATTCAGTTTAGAAAAGTTAAAAAAGGGGGAAAAAAATGCAACATTATCAATCTATTAAATTAGGCTTAAAAATGTAATTAAATTCTACTAAAAGCACAATCTTCCCGTCAAATGTTACATCACAAACACTTAACATGCTGCTCTAAGAGTGGTGCTGCCCCCTATGGGAGCATATGGGAGATTTCATTAGTTGACAACCAAGATCATTGGCCCGGCTTAATTTTCTATACTTTTTTTTCCTCCTCACTTTTTTCCCCCCCGCTTTCGATTTAAAGATGCATGCTGTCAGATAGAAACCGGACACGAGGAGATGAAACCATACATGAATCATTTCAGGGTTACATTTCATCCTCCACAACAGAATCACACAGAAGCCATTCACACTGATGCTATTAGAAAACTCAGAGGGAAAGAAAATGGCACTGGTTCGTGTTATTGTTCACAGCAGACTTTCCAGGAGCACTTTACGGGCAGAGGCGTGACATCACTAGAGATGACCATCATTCTAAGAATAAGGAAGTGCAGTTCTAAAGATGATATCTAGGTGTGGTTAGGGTTTATGAGCATGATAACAAGCTGCTAAAAAAAACACCTTCTCGCTTAAGAGTCATCCTGTAAGAAACAACTGCCATTGTTTATTATTAGTTATTATTAGAGAGCTGGGTAGTAACTGGTTACATGTAATAAGGATTACGTAATCAGATTCCAAAAATTACATACTTTGCTTTTAACTCTTCAAATGCAATGACTGTACTTATAGTAATTATATTTTTAAACATTTGTAGTCAGACTACAGTTAAACGCTGGGTTCCTTTTTTTTCTTCCCCTGAATGATGGGTTCAGCTTGATGGGTCATTATATTGGGTTATTTTTAATATTTATTTTACCCAGGCGCTGGGTAGTTTTCTGTTACTAAGCTGCTGAGTCATTTTTAATGGGTTATTAAATATTAAAGATTAAATATTGAGTTCTTTTTTTTCTAGACAACTGGTTGAGCTCATCTCTAACAAAACAACCCAGCTGTTGAGTTACAGTCAGAGCATGAGCTTTTTGTATCCTCTACAGGAGAGAGTGGTTCTCAGTGCTGCCAATTTTGTGCACCTCTTCAGCAAAATAAAAGTTTGTATACATTTAATTTCATTTATAAAGTCTTTACTTTGCTGTAATAATTATATTATGCACGCACCGCAACACACAAGGACAAAATGTCAGTCAGCTGCGTCAGCACAGCAGTGGTCATTTCGCATGATGGAAACGAATTTTGCCTTGCATAACATAAATTGACTTTATCCGTTATAATATTGAATTTAATTTGTTTTGATGTTAAAATATGTTCTCTAATCTCAATACTGTTTGTTTATGGGCATGTTATGGAGTCAGTCACGGCATCTTTCAGCTACGAATGTTCCCCGGCGAACAGCAACCCATCACCGGCTTAGATTTCAGTGACACACAGTGCACTATTTCAGTCAAAAAGGATTACAGAGAATGGTTAAATACATTTACATTAAAACGCACTTTTAAATGTTACATTTTTTTATTTCTAAAATGACTGTTAAACAAGTTTAATGTATGAAATATTGTATGAAATATTGTAAACTATGCTGTAATCACCCAAATAAACTTCATCTGTCTTATATTTTTTGTAATAAATGCTCATCTTTTTTATTATTGCAGTTGCCTATAATTCTGTGTGATTTTTATTTTCCAGCCCATTTTAACCCAGCAATATGATACTTTTTTACTCAAGTTGGGTTGTTTTTAACTCAGCATTTTTTAGAGTGTGGTTTTTATTACTTAATT
Organism: Garra rufa; assembly: GCF_049309525.1. NCBI lineage: Eukaryota > Metazoa > Chordata > Actinopteri > Cypriniformes > Cyprinidae > Garra > Garra rufa. The sequence goes on from NC_133361.1 coordinate 45,704,938, forward strand.
CATATTATTCTCATAACAGAAATAAATGATTGCTAATTTGTTGTTTCCCATCTTTTCAATGTTCCTTTCTAAAACAGCCCACCGCTTTACACTCAGAAAGTCGTCCAGTTTTGTGGACATTCACACAAACACCAGTTATTATTCCGGTGGCTATGGAGCATTGATTTCAGATTTAAGAAGTGTTTTAACATCACATCAACTACTGATGAACACATTTATTTTTATTTGAATTACGGTGGGTTATTTCACACTGTATTATTTTGTCTTTGGAAGCCTTGTCTGTTAAACACTTAAAAATGCACAAATTCACATTACTTCTTATGTGCATGTAATTCAGGCATTCCCAAACTATTTTGTCATCTGAATCTGAATCTCTTTCACCTAATTTATTGACTTAAAGTACCCCTGAGATTTTAAAATAAATATTTTAACAATTAAGTATCACTATTGCATGTCCACAGCTCTCTGACATAGGTTAATGGTCACATGACATGCAGGTGAACAAATAAAATATTACCTTTTTTTTTAGTAAGTGTTTTTATTTTGATTGGTGTTATTAGTCTTTTTTACATCGAATTATTAGCTTTTCATTAAACTCACCCTACAGTTCCTATGAATTAAATATATTTTCTTACTATTCATTTTTAAATAAATAAGGTACAAGATTATCCTTTAAATCAATGTAATAGACGAATTAGGTCAAAAGTAATCTAAAAGTAGTCTGATTACATTACCTAAAATGTGTTATGTAATGGATTACGATTAGTACGATTTCTATTCAAATTTGCAAGTATTCTACCCAGCTCGGCCAAGCCAAAAAAACAGATATAATTTTAATATTTTTGGTACTAGTGGGCGCAGGATAGCAAACTCAAAGTAAACTGTGACATAATATACCCAAAATGTCTTCATAGAGTGGACTACGAGTAAAACTGATCAAAATTTGTGACCAAAAATTTTATTTGACGCTTCGATCTGTTTTTGTTACATACCTTTCTATCAAAGTTATCTGACATTATCAAGATAAATTTATTCTATCACAGTTAAACTCTTGAGTTCTTGTCATATTTCAATACCACTTTCTAAACTATAGTGAATAAACTGAAAATGTGAGCAACACTGAAGGACTCAGAATGAAATTTGGTTTGACTGTATATATAATGCAAATCAAAACACAAAAGAAAAGACCTGTCACTATATCTGTTTCATCTCGACTGTGCAAAAGAAACCAAACAAGCATCATATCGTGCTGCTCAGATGTGACACAGATCTCCAGAGTGCTAAGGTCTTTATCTCTTATGTCATATCCTGTTGTTTCAACTCACCAGTCCTGGCTCTCGATCCATGGGGCCAAGAACTGCCGCAGCTCCATAGGGAAGCTGTCACTGTACAGGTGATACAGCTGCTCCAGGTACCGCGTCTCCAACTGTTGTAACTGATTCCACTGGGCCATGTTGACCTGCAGGATAGAGAGAGAAAGCTAAGAACACATTTGGCACAAAGAAGACCAACATAACTGGTCCGTTCAGCTTGTCAGGATATTTGTTCCTTGTTCCTTCCTCTTAAACAGTTCAAAACAACGGCTTAAAGAGTGAAAGTTCCTCAACGACCATTCAAACAGCACTTCTCCAGTTCTGCGATGTTTAATATCGCCTACATGCAGTTAATTTCATGACGTATTAGAAAAAAATACCCAGGAGGTAAATGCTTAGTCTTCACTAGTAACCCGGTCTTATCAACAAAACAGGCAAACATCAGCAAAGTCAAGGAAGCGTTAGGTGCATGTCACCAGCATGTCGAGGCCACAGAAATCAGTGGCTGTTGATCGTAAAGCAGCGAGAGCATCCGTTCAAAGAGGAAAACCTCAAAAGCCTATGGACGCCGTTTCTCTCTACATTACCTCAAAATGCTGTGGAACACACACTCGCAGTTCACCACATCCACACCCACACACAAGAGCACTGTTTGTGCTGACAAACTGACTAAAAAAGACCAGTGCTGGCACACAATGCTTATTCTTTACCCATTTTCTCTCAGGTTTCCACACTAAAGGATAGAGAGAAAAGGACAAGAAAAGGGAAACGCGTCCTCAAGTCCAAGTGAAAAAAAAAAAGAGACCTCATGCACGAAACTGCTTTTCTTTATTTCACTTCTCTTTTCACTAAACTCCAAACACTGGGTTGAAAATCTGTAAATTACCCGAAAACTGCAGGATGTATTTTTCATTAAAGAAATGGTAAACATTTATAAAAACATGTAAGAGTATAATAAAAAATCTATTGACAAATAAATAATTTACAAACTTCATCAGATAACCTTTCAACCAAACCCAATGAATAATGCTTAATCATAAAAGAAATGAAGCAAACTTACATTGTTGTCCACAAAACGAACTGCAACTTTACTCGCCATGTCTACCTGGTTGTGTGAGCAATGGGGAAGTGAACTACTTCATTCAGGTAAAACTGAAAGTGTTTGAGGTGGAGGATTGGACCTATGATAACAATGCCAGACACGTCAATAATTATATAATATGTGACCCTGGACCACAAAACCAGTCTTAAGTCGCTGGGGTATATTTGTAGCAATAGCCAAAAATACATTGCATGGGTCAAAATTATTGATTTTTCTTTTATGCCAAAAATCATTAGGAAATTAAGTAAAGATCATGTTACATTAAGATTTTTTGTAAAATTCCTACTGTAAAGTGTAAACCTATCAAAATGTAATTTTTGATTAGTAATATGCATTGTTAAGAACTTAATTTGGACAACTTTAAAAGGTGATTTTCTCAGTATTCAGATTTCTTGCACCCTTAGATTCCAGATTTTCAAATAGACGTATCTCGGCCAAATATTGTCATATCCTAACAAACTATACATCAATAGAAAGCTTATTTATTGATATATGTGTATATATCTCAGTTTTGTAAAATTTAACCTTATGACTGGTTTTGTGGTCCAGGGTCACATATAGCAATCAACCTTTGAAGTGGATCAAAAAATTGATTCAAAGTTGTCCTAAGACAAGAACGGGTATTATTTTGGTTTTAGGACAACTTTGATAAAAGGTTTTGATCCAATTTAAATACATCAAATAATCCACTGTCTACTAGAAACAGTTCACTTTGGCTGGATAGACTTTCATGCTTTCTCTCTAGGTTAGGTTTTCATTTATGAGCAATCTGGAGTCAATTCATTTTACAATTCAATAAACTATCAAGTGCAAAGTGCAAGTAACAAAGTGTTTCACTAGTGTCCCAGTCAACCAGGTGACCATTACATATCCTCATAGGCTATGATTACGGCAAATTAGATGCGAATGAGTTTAAGCAAAAACAACTAAAAACAAAATAATGGACCATGACTAAATACAGTAAAAACCATTATAATCAGTGACTCTGTTTACATTCAATGCGACACGAAAAATCCCCCTTTTTTTTTTTTTTTTACTTTAAGCGCCTACGCTACTTCTGACACAAAGGATTTAAAATAGCCACTTTGTTTCATCCAGTGTAGACAGCCTCAAGTTTTCTCTAGCATGGCACAATAGACATGGTGTAAGGTTATGCACACTAATAAGCAGGAATGAAATTAGATAAATGTAAGGGGCATTGATCACAGACCAATTAACAATATGACAGCACACCTCCAACAAGACAAAACTAACAAGAACCAAACCTGGTCTGTATTTTACTATAGGACCAGAGGAAATTACTGGGCAGTTGACAGGATTTTCATTTGTCCTTCCAGGTCGGTTTTGAGTTGCCACCAGTGTTGTTTTCGTCAACGATGACGATGACGAAATCATTTCGTTGACGCCACTTTTTGTCATGACGATAACGAGACGATGACGAGATAAAAATGGCTCGTTGATGACTAAAACATGACGAGACGTGTGTGAGTTTTCGTTGACGAGACGAGAATAGTCGAAAATGCTAGTGGGTGGTCCATCAGACGTTTAAAATGCATGACATTTCTGCTTATTGTGCATGCCAATCAAAACCTAAAACGGATCTGCCGCTATGGCAAGCCGTTTTAGCGTTAAATACTCTTTGCCATACTAGTATGGCAAGCCGTTTTAGCATTCCATCCTTTTTGAAAATAGTCGATCCGGAAGCTCACATTGTGTTGAACTATAGATCTGCTATTTTCAGAACTTACAAGTGACACTACCCAACAGCAAAATACTTACTGACCTACATTAATTTGTTAAAAGACTACTTTTTCCCCTTTTTTGACTAAAACTAGACTAAAACCTTGTTGACTTTTCGTCGACTAAAATTGGGCTAAAACCTTTTTGACTTTTCGTCGACTAAAATTGGACTAAAACTATCACATATAGAAGTGACTAAAATTTGACTAAAACTAATAAGCATTTTAGTCCAAAAGACTAAGACTAAGAATAAATCTAAGATGGTTGTCAAAAACAACACTGGTTGCCACTTAAAAGCATTTTTTCATACTGTACGTCCACTTACAACAATCATTTAGTTTTCTGTGCTGTATTCTACATTGTTTAGGGCCTTTACTTTTGATTTATTTATCCAATTTTATGTCCACGTTTTCCACATCAAGGAAATCCTAGGGCCCTAACTGTTATAAAAATCTGTTAATTTGTCACCTAGATCAAACATGACTTCATAGTGGTAGTTTAAAATATATATATATATATATATACAGTATAAATATTTCCATATGTAAGAAATTGTGGCCAGTAGAAAATAATCTTTTCCAGTAGCAAAATCTTCATTTACAAACAACCAATGTAAATTCAACCCCCCTAATCAATCTATGTTAAAAGCGAAACTGAGCAGACAAACCAAGCTGTTCAATCAAATCTAAGGGGAAAGGAAGTCTCTGTTGCACAATTCAAATAACACGGGTTACATAAACGCAACAGGAACTGTTTCGAAGGCACCCTTGTTTTTCAGAAACACTGCATATTAGAAACACTGCATAATAGATGACACACATTATCTTGGATCATATTGCCAAGAACTGTGTGTGTAGAGGAGGAAACCACAAAGCTTATGATCTGTGTGCTCCCTGAGGGAAGATTTGGTTGTCTCCCACCGCCTGGCATCCGTTCTCAATTTACAGCATGTCAATGCTCCCAAAAATAACAAAAAAATAATAATTCCCAGGAATATGAACGATGACCCCAAATCATTTTTTCACCTCATCTTTTAAAAAACATTTAGATCAGTGCTCATTCACAATGCTCTTAGTTCCTGTATTAGCTCTCACACTGCAACCTACATGCCTGCTGATCACTTACACAACTTTAGAGAGGCTCAAAACAATACCCTGGCACTCAGTGTCGGTTAGCCTTCCTTCCTTGACATGCTTAGTAACCAGAAGCACTTCTCCGAGCTTGTGAGACTTAAATGATATTGGCTGAGTTTGTGGCTCAAAGTGCAGAGAGAAAATGTCATAAACACACAAGATGAGTCATAGTGAGCTGAAAACCAACAAGCGCTTGAGGTTGTTAGATGTTCTGTAGGAAATATCCAGCAGATGAGAACAACAAGCTCAGAGACGGGAAGGATTCTGGTAAAGCCTGGAGGAAGTTTATATTTTAGCGATCAAATTAGTTACCATAAATGAGGGAGTATGCAAACTACCCCAAAACCGCAAAAGGTACACTGGTGTCCAAATATGAAGGTCAATAGCCTGTGGTTTAGGAGGTGTATTAAAGTGAAAGTTTGCATCTATAAAAAAACAACTTCCTGTTATTTAAAACAATGTCCTGGTCAACCCTTTTAGCAAGCAACTTTGGCCACACTAGCAGATTTCGTGAGAATTAAGCCTCCTACACTCTTCAAAATAAAATTCCTTTATTGGCAATGGTTTTCCATGAAGAAACTTTAAAAGAAGAGTTCACCCAAAAATTTCCTGGTAATTTACTCACCCTCAGGCCATCCAAGATAACAGTAAAGAAGATATGTAACTAAAACAGTAGTCCTTGGTGATTCATAATAAGCAAGTCAGTGGCTGCCAGTAAAAAAAAGCATTATCAAGGAACACAAAATTAATATCTGTGGCTCCTGATATATTGAGGTCTTATGAAGTGAAACGATCAGTCTGTGCAAGAAACTGAACATTATTTGTGACCCTGCGCCACAAAACCAGTCACAAGGGTCCATGTTTTTAAATTTACACATCATCTGAAAGCTGAATATTTAAGTTTTTCATTGATGTATGTATTTAAAAATCTGGAATCTGAAAATTCGCCTTTAACGTCGTTCAAGTTCTTTGCAATAGGGCAGGGCGATATGGTCAACAATTTTTTATCACGATATAAATAGCAAAATTTGCGATAACGATATAACTAGGGCTGCAACTAACGATTTTAATTTGATAATCGATTAGTTGGCCGATTAATTTTTCGATTAATCGATTAGTTGGCTTAAAATTTCCAATTATTTATTTATTTTTTAAATCACACTATTCCACATTCTGAATGCTATGAAAACACAGTGCTTAACAATTTACAAAAATTCACCTGTCATAATAAAGAGAAAAGACAAATATCTGAATAAAAACACACTAACAATCAGAAAACAAAGTGTTTCTGCTATTTATTCTGCCGTGGAAGTGTTTAGTGTCCCGCCAACAGCAGCAGCAGTGAGCGAAAGTGCCTTCAGCAGAGTTCCGCTTTCAGATGCACGCAGTAAGCTTAAACTGGCCGCAAAGCCCCAGATAAAGCAATAACCATGAATGTGGCGGAGAAAAAGTAAGGAGATATTCAAATTATTTATTAATAAACTAATATTTTCAGTCAGATTCGCAAAGATGAAGTTGATCCTGACTCGCCATCTGCTCACTGGACGCGCTTTTAAAGCCAAAATGCATAATTATGGATTAGGCCTATAGAAAGAGTTTTGTTTTCGATTTGAATTATTTCGTTTTATAGTAGTGAAGTAATAATTTAAAGTAAATTTATTACTCTTACATTTATGAGCAAAATTTTAGTTTCACATAGCGCTGAGCCTCCATGTCCTGCAAAGCTTTCCCTCTCCGCACAAACGATTGGATATGCCCCTAGCACACATTTATCTAGGTTAAACGATAAAACTAATATTGTGATAAGCTTTAAGTTTTTTTATATATATATCTAAGGATTTTAATTTAAATCGTGATGATTTGATAAGGCTAAATTGATCTGTCTGCCGCTGGCAGCTTTGTCGTCACTTTAAAAAACAAAAACTTGAATTTCACAAATAAAACGTGTTCCAAATATATTTCTAAATTAACTTTATAAAGTAAAGAAACGAAAATAAATGTAATTACTTTGCTATTAAAAACAGCAGCTGTGCAATGGGGAAGAGAAAGAGCCAGTCATACTGATGAGCTGTCGAGGTTGTTAGGAATTTTTGCAACGAATGTTTGTTTAATAGCCTATTTAACAATTATTTAGGCTACTTTCTTATTTAAATGTATTATTTATTTGACTTATTTTAGTGTTTTGTAGACAGCTTGTTCACCAACGGAATTGCTCAACACGCACGTTTGTGAATAATGTTTGAGTCTCATTTATTTATCTATAAAACACAGCACCACCGGCGGTGGTAAAAATCTGCCACCGTCACAGCCCTACAGTTCCTACCCTGCATAAATACGTGAACTACATGTTGTATTTAAATCTAAATTTGACATTCAAGGACAGATGTTTCAGCACAATGAATGTTTTTGCGCTGACTGAGTATTAATTGTCTCCCTGTCTGTGTTCTGTGTTCCTGTCTGACGCTCATTCAGTAAAGATTTAAACTTAACACAGACTGCCAGACTGTATTTAGGCATAAATAGAAATGCTCGTGTGAATTTGTGACATTTACAGATAAGGATATGACCATAAACTGAAACTGAAAGTTTTCATGCTGAGGATGCAAACGGATCTCAAAGCGCCTCACAGGGCAAGCCATTACTCTATTAGCTTCAAATTTAAAATAAGGAATTCTAATGTTTTGGGCAGCTTGGATCACGTAACTCTCCTGCAGCATCTCAGTCTGTTTCCTTCTCTATTTTTAGATGCATTATGTCTATAGAAATGCGTCATTCAGTGCTGTAATTTGACGTGATCCTCTGAAGTTGTACGTGAACTGTGGGCGGACCCGATTCATCGATAATGAGAATCGTTGTCGACGAATTTCATTATCGATAATAATCGATTTTATCGATTAGTTGTTGCAGCCCTAGATATAACTGACGATATAATTGACGCTAGACAAAATACTTCAAACTGCACGACTTTATTGGTGCAAATAAAAGAAAAGAACATTTCTTTTCAATTTAACAAGCAGCTGTTTTTGATGTGCATTAAAGCTATCATTTTGTACCAAAATCAATATTACACAAGTTGTAAATTGCTTGCTGACAGTTTGTGAAATCAAAAAGTATTTCAGTTTAAGTTAAATTCCAAGTTACATCTCCTGAGCATAACCATTTATATTATCCACAAAAGCAAAGTAGAGTTGCTTTGCAGTGTGCTACAGTGTGCAAAATAAATAAGTTGTACTCCAGTAAGTGCTTTTGCTTCAAATGGTGAAACGGGTTTGTGGTGTTTCCTCCCTTCGCCACGACGAACCGCTTGCATATTTTGCCAAAAATAGTGTTCTGCCGTGTATCTGACGGGCGAAAACCAAACCAGTTCCACACCACGGATGTTTGCAGACCAATTCTGGTTCACATGTGTTACGCCTGTTTCACACATACTCCGTCTGCAGTGCGTATGTGTTGCGTATTTTTTTCCGCACCCATGCTAACGGATTAGAGCGTTCACACTGCACGCGTTTGCTGTCCGGCAGTGCATGCCTTCCAGAAGCAGTGCGTTTGCAGCAGTGCAGCGATCGTTTCTGCACCGAGTCTATGTTTTGCTGTGCTGCAGCCCTGAATTAAAGTGACAGCGCATAGTCAACGCTCCGCTTGTGCATGCCGCCTCCTCGGTCGCCGCCATGCTTCTCGCTCCATGCGCGACCGCATGAAAACACCAGCACTGCGCACGCGCGTTAAGTCCAAGTTCTATCGCAATATGTCAATTTCATATCGTACCATAACATTACACTGGTATTACCTTGAAAGGTATGATATGGCCCAGCCCTACTTTGCAATGCATATTACTAATTTAAAAAGTTAAGTTTTGATATTTATGATATAAAAAAAAATTGACATATGATCTTTACTTAATATGCTAATGATCTTTGGATCATTTTGACCCATTCAATGTATTGTTGGCCATTGCTACAAATATGCCCATGCTACTTACGACTGGTTTTGTGCTCCAGGATCACCTTTACAACATCATTACTTGTAATCCAGAACCCCAGGCCAATAGGGAAATGTGATTCTTTAGCACAAACAAAACTGACAGCTCATTTCAATGAACTGGTTCAGTTCACTAATTTGTTTACATAATCTTACAATAACGTAACATACACGCAAATTGGACAGTCTGAGGGTAAGTAAATTAACAGAAAATTTTCATTTTTGAGTGGACTATCCCTTTTACATGGAATCTTCCCATTGCACAAAAGGTTCTTTTTTTAGTGGAAAGATTATCTTTAGATTATTCACACTAAGACAAAAATGGTTCTTTGAACACCTGTTCACTAAAAGGGTCTTTTGGAAGAAAAAAAAAATCTATGACATTGCTGCCAAAGCCCCCTTTTGAAACCTTTTGGAGTGCTGCAGACCAAAATCTGGAAATGATTTGGCATTTTAGCACTTGCGATTCCATCATCCTGAAATCATTAGGCTTTTGAATAGACTTTTGGGATTTTTTAAAAAGCCTTCACTTGACCTGGAAAAAGGTAGCAAACTCTATGAGTGTGTTCACACTTGTCATGCTTGGTTCGATTAATGAACTATGGTGCGATTGCTCTGTTAGTGCATATCATTTGAGTAAGTGAAATATGAACCGACAAGGACCAAATACTTCTAAACGAACCAAAAACAGGAAGTAATGACAAGATGCAAGGCTATGCGACATGATTTCACCAAGGGAACAAGCAGTGTATCCAAAACAACATGAGCAAAGGGCAAACACAGAGCAATGAGGCGGTAAAGTGCCTTTTATGAGCTCTTTGTGAGTTTGCAGGTGATGAAAATAAAATCATATGCATGCAACAATAAGCGCGATTAGTCCAGCAGACGGCATTATGTGCATTCGACTTAAAACGGCACTGAGCAGACTGAGCAGTGAATGGGTACATTAATGTCATACACCTGCATCGCTGCTTTAAGTTGACCGCACCTTTTCCTGTGGTTTGGAGTGTTTGGTGAGTGAGTTCTATCACAAAATATACGTCACTCAAACTGACCAATCAGGTTGTGAACGTATCATCATGCCTTTAGGTTCAGTATCTTTAGGTTCACTGTCAAAAATGCCTGTGTAAACGCTAAGCAGACCAGGAACAAATGTATCATTTTCCTTTTTGGTCCGGACCAAATAAACCAAATGAACTGAACAACAAGTGTGAACACACCCATAAAGTCACTACTCCGCTTTCAAAAACTTGTTGCATTACTAATACTCTTACACCCTGCAACATATTCCAAATGAGCTGTCGGAAGTTTAATGCTTGTGTAGTTCAAAGGATGTGACACTTACAGATGAGGCCCAGGCTCAGTCTGAGATAAAAGGCCCAGACATGGCTATGACCTTAGCCTCCATTTCATTTCCGTGAAGGTAGCAGAAGCGTGCTGTGTTCTGTTCTCTCAGTCTTTAACAATGTCTCTCACCTCCTACCTGTCTCCTACGGTACAGCCATTCATAAGATATAAGTGGAAAGAGATGCACAGTTTAGTGAGTGGCATTTCCTACTGTTTCCACAGATTTTTGTTATTCCGATAAATTATGGAATTTACCGTAACACTCAGCACAGGATCATAGTTAAAATAGACAAAGGAAGATAAACAACTGTGATTTATATAGACAATCATTTAGAAATGCTTATTCCACAGAATAAGGAAATATGTTTTCCTTCGAACAGAACAATGCCACTTTTATACACAGTGAGGTACAGTATAGTAGTAAGTTTACTTACACCTAATCCACCGGGAATAGACTTTTGGATGATAATCCAAAATTTACAACCAAGCCTTTCAAAGTACACTCCATTTTATAGCATGCCATATGACCGACTTCTGTGTTTCTGTGACTTCAGGGTTGCTACCTTGTGGATAAACTAATGAGTGCAAAACAATTGAAGGATCATGCACATTCAAGGCTGATGATGAATATGTAAAACCTATTAAAGTTTGAACTTTGCAACATGAATAAAATCTGCTTCCGGAATTAACTCATAAATGCCCTGCATTTAATTTAGTGCATTTATTGTCCTGCCGTGAACCAATATTTGCTAGATATAAATTAGTTTTTTGGTAAATTTAATACAAAATTTGTAACAAGTTGGAAAATACAGAGCTATAATCTTGATTAAATTCATAAAATCTCTTTCTGGTAAACAATGGCATGCAATGTAAATCATTACTGACTAGTTTGTAGTTCCCACTGATGCTTTCAAAACTCTCATTATCAAACCATTTTTTGCAATTTCGACAAAACCTCATTCATGTTAGCCACTTAGATAACATTATCTTGGTCATAAATCAGCAGTATTTGCAAAAGCAATGCAGAAAAACATTAGATAATGCCAACTGTTTAAGTATGCAAGGCATACAAAACTGGATTTACCAGATGAATGAAAGTTAATGTTCCATCAACCGACCCAAAACACACATCATTACCAACTGTAATCAAGTTTTTTGTTAATTACTTCACCTTGATTCCAAGACCACAAACATTTTAGTAGAAAGAAATCATAAAAGTCATAAGGAAATCTTAGAAAGCATAAAAAGTTCCTGGTTCATATTAACTGCGCGTGGGTAAAAGGAACTGAACTGGAAAAGGAATGCAGTATGGAAACTGCAGTTACTATTTGGACTATATCTCTGTTTAAAACCTGCAATTGTAGTCATTTGCAGAATTATCATCTGTCTGTGCATTGTGCATTTGCACAGCTCTTCACCTAATGTTTTGCGGTGTATGTGTGGCTGTCAGTCACTGCACCAATGTAGATACTCACTGTATACCAGAATCATATATTCTATGTCTTGAAAGCTTGACCCAAATAAGAATTTTAGTTTTTCACTGGATAACATGTCTGCCATATTTGTTCTGACCAACTGAGAAAAAAAGCATTACAATAAATCTCACTACCAATGGTGATTTGGTTTGATCACATCACAAACTTTGCAAATTATTACTTTGCTCTTAAACTGCTAATGTTAATATATATATATGTTAATGTTAATGTTAATGTATATAGTGTGTAGACAGTCTAATCTCATAATGTCATACCGTTTGAATTTCATACAAAGAAACAAAGTATGCTCTTTAGAACTGGTTCTTTTTGAAATACAAATCTTGTGTAATCCCACTTATGTGTAATTAGACGCACATTTAAAACAGATTAAAGTCACTTACATGTGTTTTATATACACAATCCTTTCTGTATTACAATCCAGCATCAAAATTATAAATTTAATTATTCCAGCTGCTGTGAGACAAGGCAATAAATTATCCACATATCCAATATAGCCTACTAGCTGTATCCTTCTTTATGTTTACAGATGTGTAATGATGCAAAGATGAGCGGTGGCATGCTTGTATTTTCCGCGAAAACATCATTACAATATTATCGTTGTGAATCAGGCTAAAGTAAGAAGAAAGTTTGAAGCAGGTTATGTACTAGGGTTGGGCGATGTCGACCAATTTGGCATCGTAAGATGTCTAACGTGAAACATCGCGATGGACGATGGCATCGTCCGCGGGGGCCGGGGAGAGGGCGGGAGTGCGGGATGGTTGTTGTTAAATAATTAATTCATAACGAATTAATTAATTGTAGCCTACCGTTTCGACCAGTGCTTAATTTGAGCCGAAATATTATTATGTATTAACATTATAAACACTATAAACATAGCTATAAGTTAGTTACCCTGACTCCAAATCGAATCATCTAAATGTAACGGTATTTTGAACAGAACAGGAATGAAACAAAATATATAAAGTTAAGAATCCAAAACAAAGCGAAACTAAAAATAGCAGGCGTTGGGCTCACGTACCTCTGTAATTCGGCACAAATCCAAGTGTTTCCATATTCCCAATGCATTTGAATGATAAACTGTTAATTATAATGTATGGGCTTTGTATTGTACGTTTGTATTCTGATGGGGAAAAAATATATATTCTCTTGTTTTTTTGTTCCAAGCTCGGTTCGTTATGGTAAAACCATGAAAAGGCATATTTGGTGTAGTTTATTTAATCTAATTTAATTAAAATTATTTTGAATTTTTTCTGCTGTTTTTGTATGCCTCATTTATTAATGTAAACGAACTAGTTCATGTAATTAGTTTGGAGTTCACTGTAATTTATATTGTGATCGCTAACAACTTCCTTGTTATTATTTCCTCAAAATAATAATAATAAAATAAGTAAAGATGCGGAAATTGAAAGCATGCATTTCATCTGGCTATATAGTGTGATTCAGTGTGTGTTTTTCGCGAGCGGGTTGCTGCTGCGGCGGGGGTGGGGCGGAGGATCGCGATGCTGGCTCAGCATCGTGATGTCTATCGGCCATCGGCGAAGGACGATGGCATCGTCTATCGACCCAACCCTATTATGTACTTCCACAAAAAGTTACGGACTGCAGCTTTAAATAGCTTGCAAACAGCAGATGCAATCTGACATCTATCTGATCATTCATATTTCATCATGTGACCTGTGTGTGACTTCCCCATGTGTAAATATCAGATCAAGAAAAAAAACTGTTTATGTGCAGTATGAACACAACCTTTGATTCTCTATTAAGCAGGACTGAATCAAGGTCTCCAGGCGGTCTGGTGCAAAGCAAGCTCAGGACATAAATAAGTAATATCAGGAACAGCTGACAGCCGCTGCCTGAATTTCAATGAAACTAGCATGGGTTTCACATAACTCCAAAACCCCCAATGAATGCTCAATGAAACAATAAATCTTCAACATGGTGATCACAACGAATATAAAGTATGTCACATGTATCATATAGTTTAGAAGTGGCAGAAGCATGCCATATTCTGACTTTCACCTCAAATCAAGTTAAAATGTTAATGGCTGCTTGTGCAGCAAGGTCTTTTAATACTGACCTAAAAGCCTCCTTCAAAAGTTTTCTAAAACTTTGAATTAAACTGTATCTTTTTGGTCTTAAACATCACATAAAAGTCATTTAGTTAGGAAATTCAAGGAAATGACTAAACTAACTCTTGCTGTCTGCAGTGCAACAGTTTTCCACTGCAAAAGAAACAGTGTATATGCTATATATCAGTATATTGTGTTGAAAAATTAGCGCAAACTGACCAAAGCTTTAATGAGAGCAGTCGGACCAGTTGTAAGTAGTTTAAAAGCTTTACATGGTCAACAATTTTAAGTTAGAAACTTAGTCCTTTTGTGCAAACAATGTCTGAACCCAATGACTTTTACTCTTTTGTGCTTTACTAAGAAGCACAATAATCATTAATCAACAAACTGGGAGAACATCTATCACAAAGACAGTGAGACAGTCTCACATTTGTGACCCTGGACCACAAAACCAGTCTTAGCACGGGTATATTTGTAGCAATAGCCAAAAATACATGTATGGGTCAAAATTATCGATTTTTCTTTTATAACAAATTTTTAGGATATTAAGTAAAAAATCATGTTCCATGAAGATATTTTGTACATTTCCTACCGCAAATATATCAAAACTTAATTTTTTATTAGTAATAGGCATTACTAAGAACTTCATTTGTAAAACTTTAAAGGCGATTTTCTTGAGCCCTCAGATTCCAGATTTTCAAATAGTTGTATCTCAGCCAAATATTGTCCTATTCTAACAAATCATACATCAATGGAAAGCTTTCATATGATGTCTAAATCTCAATTTACCCTTATGACTGGTTTTGTATTCCATGGTCACATTTACAGTTATAACTACACTTACTAATGCATTAAAATGCATTTAAAAACTTCTACAAAATGAATAATATTTAATTTAATATTTACACCCCCAGTATTGAATGAATCAAAGGTGACTGCAAACTGTGCAATTCTACCATCAATGCAAGGCTAAGACAACTTACAACTGACAAAAATAACAGTGTACTTTTAAAAAGGATAAATTATACAATACAACTCTGCCAATAACAGCAAAAAGAAAGCATATATTAAAGATACATGCAGTGAGTGTAGAACAATATTAAAGCAAGTATGGCTAACTTCCATGTTTTTCTCAAGAAACCATTACCTTTTTGATAAATAGTCTTCAAAGGTTCAACAAGCAGCTTGCTTGCTTTGCCTGACAGATCTCAATAACTGCAACAATAACTGCTGTAAATTAACAAGCTCCCCACCCACATATTTTCAACTGTTAAGGTTTGGCCTCAACCGCAGTTTCCCAGAGTTTTTGGAGTATCTGTCACGCTGGTTGTTGCTAATCTGACAACAAATGTGATGCCAATGAAAATGCATTTCCCCTTTTATTTTAGCCAACTGAAAAATGAGTAACTAGGAATGTCATATTGTGTGGAAGATGTTATCCTGGTGCACATCTTCATATAGTATGACAAAATAATACAGCTGCTGGAGGCACTACTACAATAAGAAGCAGAACTTGTTTTTTCAGTATGTGGGTGCAAATGACAAAGCTACAAAGTAGCATAAAAACCAAAATGTTTGTGATTATTTAAATAGGTAAAGCTATTTTTTTTTTTAAATATCACTAAGTATTATATGATTATACACTCCAAAGTCTCACTGATGTTCCACTATTAGATCAGTTCACTCAGTGATAATGGGGTGAGTCATTAGGGACCCAGAAAAAACAAGATGTAGATATGAGAGGTCTAATGTTGTGGTCTGAGTCCCTGGAAAAATGAACTCAACGCCCTTCTCTGAAGTGCATATAAGTGAAAAGAGACAGAGGAACTGACTGTCTGACGCAGCAATGGCGATATCATCTCATTTGAACTGATCATTAGTGATATAGACTTGAACACTCATGCAACTGATAATATATAGAAAGTGCACATAGTGCCATAAACACAGCACACATGTAGTTTTCAGTAAGAGAACATACCGTTAAGCAGTTTTTACCAGTGTTTCCCACACATAGACGAATCTGTGGCGATGCGCCACAGATTAAGTTCCGACCGCCACAGATTCAACACCGACCAAAAAAATAAAAAATAAAAAATCAATACCGACCGTCACATATTACGTTTCGTTATTCTTTTGTACGCTATTTAAAACACGCAGCGAATTCGTTCAACTGCATTTCCTTTCCATACTCTCTCTTCATCTCTCTGTCACTCAAGCGTCTCTCCCTCAAACACACACGCGCACACAGCCCCTCCCCTCCGTGCACACCACATCTGTCTGGATCATCTGTGGAGAGAAGACGGCTGGCGAAAGGTTGGTATCTCGTGAACACTTTTAACACACAATCACAGATTAAAAAGTGCTATAAAATATTTTATATTCTGAATACAATAGTTTCAATGTGTTGATGTTACTGTAAGTCCCGACCCTTAGCAAACGCGATTGCGCCTTCTTTAGAAAGTTAACTAGTCGCAAGTTTGCGGTAAAATGTAGGCTAGCCTAGTTGGGTTGTCGAGGTCAAAACACTATATGTAGCAGCTGTGAATCAAATAAACGTATTATAAATTATGTCGTTTCTTTACTCTTACACTGAATGTTTGCTGCTTCAATCTAGATGAGTATTGAAAAGTATTTTCCGCGACTGAAAACCGTCAGTTTGAAACAGAACTTAGTCCGACCAGTGTAATTAGTTATGTTATTGTTTACAATATTTTCAGGCTTCAACTAGTGCTGCTCAAGCAGACAGACAAGGTCAGGGAGAGAAAGACAAAATAAGGTGCCCTAACAAAAGTTGCAGACTATGTAGCAAGTAGGCTGTCGTATATGGTGTTATATTAATGTAATAAAGTTCTGTTTAACTAATTACAACAGTTTTTTTATAAACTTTTTATAACAGTTTTTTTAATTATTAACCTTTAGGAATTCAATTAGGAAATCCCTTTAGGGGATCCAATCGTATCCCTATCCAATCTTTCTTTTCATCTGCAACCCAACTAACCCCCCCCCCCCCCCCCCCCCAAATTACAAACATCTAACCACATCTGACCACCACACATTGCCTTCAAACCTGTGGGAAACACTGGTTTTTACTGTAGCTTAGAAGGCTTTTACAGTTAGAATAATGATTTTTTTTTTTTTTTTACAGTGGTAAGTGTTTCCTGGCAGTAAACTCTTTAAATGGGAAAATAAAAGAGGAAGCTTTCAGAATCTACATGACTGACGAAACAAACAACGGAGATATGGAGCAGTAATTATTGCAATCATGACATAAACGTATATCATTAAACTCCTGCTTCCAGAAAAACAAGTGAGCTAGTAGCATGGTAGAGGTATGCCATACCTGGTATGGTATCAGACAGTAACACCTTTAAGTCTGAACATATTTGAATATAAGACCTTAAAAAGTCTGCATTCTGTAAAAATAAATAAATAAATAAATAAATAAAAATAATATATA
>NC_133361.1:45723072-45890759 GCF_049309525.1 Garra rufa
AAGTTTTTTAACAATATGATTTTTAATGTGTTTTTTTATTCTCTTCTGCACTTATTTGATCCAAAATACAGAAAAAGCAGTAATATTGTGAAATATTTTTACTATTTAAAATGACTGATTTCCATTTAAATATATTTTAAAATGTAATTTATTCCTGTGATTAAAGCTAAATTTTCAGCATCATTACAGAAAATATTCTAATATGCTGATTTGCGGTTCAAGAAACATTATATCATTAGGGGCCAAGCACCGAAGGTGCGAAGGCACCTATTGTTTTCGTTAGAATTCTTATTATTATTATTATTATTATTATTCTTCCGCCGCAAGTCTATGGCAGCCCATAGAACCGCTTGCGGGAAAGTTGTATAATTTGGCACACTGATAGAGGACCGTCCCAACATTAACCATAGCAAGTTTGGAGTCTCTAACTCAAACTCTCTAGCGCCACCATTTGTCCAAACTTTCACTTTCTTTTTGCTAATAACTTTTGAACCGTAAGCCACAAAATCAAAATTCCAATTTTCCCTGAATCCTTGGGTCATGCCGAGTCGAATGAACACCAAATTTCAAAAATCGTAAGGATTAGTTTTTTTTCTATAATTTTTTGTTTATAAAACCTACTTTTTCGAACTCGTCCTAGACGGTTTGTCTGATTTTCACCAAAATTGGCTCAGATCATCTACAGACCATGCAGGCAAAAAGTTATGGAATTCAAGTTGATTGGACAAACCGTTCTCGAATAACGCGCTATTTAATTCTACGAAAAGCGCGCAAAAATGGATGTAAGGCCATATCTCCGCAACGGTTTGTCGTATTGAGACCAAACTTGGTGTGTGTTATAACAAGCATGATCTGAGGCGTCCTGCAGTGTTTCGTAACAGTGCCACCTAGTGGTCAGGAGATATGAAAAATGGCTATTTTTGCTTATAACTTCTCAGTGATTTGGCCAAAAATCTCGAAACTCATTCTGTTAGATTCGGAGGAGCATGCCGAGTCGAACCATATCCAATTTTCCCAAGTCAGCCATTTTGGGTGTCGGCCATTTTGAATTTAGCTTTAAAATGCTGTATCTTGAGAACGGATTAACGTATCGTTTCGACAATAATTACAAAAATGTTCGGCACCATGCCCTGAATGTACATACCAATTTTGGGGCCAGTGCCACCTTGTGGTCAAAAGTTATAACGAAATTTCTAGAAATGCTAATAACTTCTGAAAAAAATGGCTTATTGTAATAAAAGTGATCTCAAAATATTCCTTGGGTCAGACCGAGAACATTGATACCCATTATGCCAAAATTGGCCTAACTTCCTGTTCGCCATTTTGATGAATGTAGAAAACCTACTTTTTCGAACTCCTCCTAGACCGTTAGTCGGATTTTCACCAAATTTGACTCGGATCATCTTCAGACCATGCTGACAAAAAGTTATGGATTTCGTGTCGATATTCGAAACCGTTTTCATTTAACG
Source organism: Garra rufa (assembly GCF_049309525.1). NCBI lineage: Eukaryota > Metazoa > Chordata > Actinopteri > Cypriniformes > Cyprinidae > Garra > Garra rufa. The sequence goes on from NC_133361.1 coordinate 45,724,542, forward strand.
CATCAACGAATTTGCAGGTAAGATGCCAAAGCGTATCGGAAGCTGTATCTCTGCAAAGATTTGAGATATTTGCACCAAATTTGGTATGTGGCATTACCACCTCACACTGATTACAGCACATTAATTTGGTAACAGCGCCACCTATTGGTCAAGAGTAATGAAGCATTCATTAACCATTAGTTGTAAAAAGAACAAAAATGCTAATAACTGTAGATAGCATTAGCCTATTGTAATAAAACTGGTCTCAAAATATTCCTTGGGTCATGCCGACAACATAGATACCAATTATGCCACAGTTGGCCAAACTTCCTGTCCGCCATTTTGATCTATGTTGAAAACCTACTTTTTCGAACTAATCCTAGACCGTTCGTTCGATTTTCACCAAAATCGAGTCAGATCATCTTCAGACTGTGCTGACAAAAAGTTATGGATTTCATGTTGATAGATGGAACCGTTTTCGTACAGCGCCTCTATAAATTTTAGGCTTGATGTGAAAATGACTCTAAGGCTATATCTTTGGAAAACTTTTACATAATGACACCAAACTTTGTGTGAACGTTTGTCATCTCACACTAAACACACCACATCGATTTGATAACAGCGCCACCTGTTGGTCAAACCTAATAAGCCATTAAATCATATCAGTAGGCGTTCTACATCACTTTTCTGTCGTTTTGACTAAATCATCCTAAAATGGCTTCTTTTTACTTATTTTTGCAGTTGGTCTGCTGTTCCTGCCATCCTTAGCTCCTCATTTTCCGCTTTGAGTGCTTGGCCCCGTAATTGCTGCTTGCAGCTATATTTATTATTATTATTATTAATATTCAAAACAGTTGAATACATTTTTTGATTAATAGAAAGATCCAAAGATCAGTATTTATCTGAAATAAAAAGTTTTTGTATCATTATACACTATACCATTCAAAAGCTTGGAGTCAGTATTATTACTATTATTTTGGGGGGAAAGAAATTAATACTTTCACTTGGCAAGGATGCTTTAAATTGATCAAAAGTGATGATAAAGACATTTACAATGTTACAAAAGATTTCTATTTCACATGCTGTTCTTTTGAACTTTCTATTCTTTAAAGAAACCTGAATCTAATCTACTCAGCTGTTTTCAACATAATAATAAATGTTTTTTTAACAGCAAATCAGAATATTAGAATGATTGACTGGAGTAATGATGCTAAAAATTCAGCTTTAGAAATCACACCTACATTTTGAAATATATTCAAACAGAAATCATTTATTTTAAATACTAAAAATATTTCAAAATTGTACTGGTTTTGCTGTACTTTGGATCAAATAAATGCAGGCTTGCCATATTTATTTTAATGGAAACTTCTCCAATTCAAGCAAACCAAAACTCACTTACTTAGCTTTAATATGATTTACATTTTTGGTCACAACTTTATTCTTATTTTATTTTTGTACCATATTTTGGTAACTGTTATTTTAAAATGTGGAACATGGTAAAAACAAAGAATAAAAGAAGCTGTATCCAAACTTTTCAATACCACATCACTTTACCATTATATGTACAACCTTACTTCAAAATAAGTAGACAAACAGAAATCTCATAACCTAGTATTTCCAACGTGTCCATCACTCCGCGCCATCGTGCAAAACTGAAACCGGTATCGTTTGGCGTGTAAAGCAAAACTCCGTGAGGCGACACGAAAGACAGAAGCGAAAATGCGGCGACCAACCAGCGGCAAACGACGAGGTCAGGTGCCGCCGTTCTCCATCTCACACGAGGATTCCCTCGGCCATATACTGGAAGAGGTGACGTCATGGCGGCGCAGAGGTGGGGAATCCCCCTGGAGACAGCGCGTGAGAAAAAAAACGATAACCTTTCAACCATTGCAGCCGCCAGAATGAAATCCTAAAGCATGAAAGCTTGCCAGATCTGGATACAAAGCTGTTTTTATGCTGGGTCGGTGGGCGTAATCTAATCTACTGACTGCAACGATAACGAGAAGTGAAAATGAGAAACGTTTATTAGCGAATTATTGTCTTTTGTTTTTTACCTTCGTTTATTATATATAATTAATTGCCTCACCCTATTTATGTATTTCCTGTAGAGGCTATTTAAGAATTATAAGTACTTTAGGCGGTTCTGCATTAACGTAAATAATGACAATCATGCTAGTAAAGTATTATTAATTCTGACTGAGTTTAATTTTAATTTTAATTTTACTTCATATACACTTGTCCCTTTCTCACTTCATATATCTATTTACCTCATCCAATTTAATTTCAATGGTGTCTATTTGGCACTACTGTAAATGCTGACAACCACACACAAGTAAAACGTAAAAGACGACAACATGGCATCTATAAACCTACTGTGGCTTACTGATGAATCTGCATTTTTAAAAAGGCCAAAATCACTTTCACATCAGGTTCCAAAACATGTATTCAAGCGAACTGAAAACTTCATGATTCTTCAGACTCTTATTTTGTAATGTGTAAGGACTTGGCAACATACTAAGTGTTTGTGAAACGAAGTTATTCATGTAACTACCAAGTATCTACTGTCGCCTTGTCAGGTCACAGTGACATTCTCCCAGCTTCATGTCACGGCTCAGATGAAACAATGTGTACATTATTTCCGTCAAGAGCGCATCCCGTTCTCAGACTCAAGCAGCATAGATTGTGATCGATACATCAGCACAAGCTGAGCTGAAGCAGCACTGCAAAACATTATCTGACACAGTAACTCATATACAATCTCCACATAGAAACAACAGTAGAAGTGCGTTTCTTCACTGGCTTACAAAGCGACGTGGCTGGTCAACTTACCCTTCTATGTGTCGTTCAAGGTGTCTGAGAACAGGTCCCCCGCCGATACAAACACAGTCAACACGTTATTGACTTCGCTAAACACCGTTTAAGAGATTAAACGCTTTTCTAAAAAGCTCTTTTCCAACTTTTCTGTCAGTACCAACACGCAGCCTACAGTGGTCTATGCGAAAATGGGCTGCACATTTCCAGTTTCTCATTGATTGACAGGTCTTTGACGCTCTCACGGACGAGATCAGGATTTTGGCCAATCGCTGAGCTAGAACGACGCACAGTGGGCGGGTCATAGAGCAAGCGAGCTCTAGACCGCTTGTGTTTATTGCCCTGACTCGGATGGCTGTTCCGAGTGCTCTCTCCTCCTCTCGTAACGCGCTGTTCTGAAAGTGAGCGCGGCGGGGGGAGGACGAGCTTCTAGAACAGCACGCCTGGAAGTCATCTGAATTACTGGCAGTACCTACGTCATCTCAACTTTTAATTCAGTGGATGTAAAACGCGTACTGTGGTGACGTTTACTCAAATTATTTCTCCCCTTTTCACAACACGGTGTAGGTTTAAAGTGTGCCACTGGACACATACCTCACAACGAAACTAAATGACTACTTTGACAATACAATCAAAGCGCGTTTCATTTTATTTGAGAGAAAAATAGAAAATTCAAACCTATAGAATGGATCAAAGTGCTGTACATAAATGCACAGGACTTTAAAATGATTAAAAACATGAAATAACAGCAAATCACAACAAACAATTGCATATTAAATAATTAAATATCTAAACATGTATTTATTTATTTATTTATGTATTGAATGAATGAATAAAAAATGTATTGCTGCAAATGCAATCATTTTAGAAACAATATGGCTCAGCAAACAAATATCAATAAAGTTTACAATAAAGTTTTCCTGAGTGGACTATAGTTTTGTAATTACAGATGTTTAGTTCGTAGCCTCAAAACCTTATATAGTAGGTTAGGTTCAGGAATTTCTAATGGGTTTTTAGCAAAGCAATGGTTTCAAAATTCATGTTTCAGGTGTGACTGCCTGTAATTCATAACAAATCGAAAGCTTCTTCAAGTAGTGTTAACCACAGTCCTTTTTTACTCAGACATCAAAAAATGTTTTTAAAAACCCTCTGAAATTCCCAAAGGAAACCATGTGTTCGCCTACAAATTGACGTCATGATTGAGCTCTGATGTGTTTCTATCAAATTCAGGTTAATCTGTTCCCGCTCACACATTTCGACTGAACTTCGTCTTTGATTGATGGAAAATAATCTTTAACACAATGCTCCATTGTGTTCAGACCATTATCAGATATGTTTTTTTAAGTAGCTCTTCCAATCATATTTCCTTCAAGTATAAGAACTGGGTGTTACCAGGTCATATTTTCATCTGTTTGAATCAAACAGAGAGGCTTCTAAGGAAACGTCAAAGGATGTTTTCTACAGTCCAGAAGTCCCGGTCTAACTTCAGCAGGCTCTTGTTTTTTTCCCCCTTCGCATCTGGTTTCTCAATGCTGTCTTTAATACCAAACAGAAACTGTTGATGACAAAACACATTACTGTCTGTGTCACATTACTGATGCTGTGTCAAGAAATGATTCTGGAAATTACACATCACATGAGGTATATTAATACTGAAATGAAGGTCTTGTGCACATGCTTTTACTGTGAAAGAATGGTGTGTCTCATTGTTCTTAAAGGTGATTAATTATGCCCCTTATTACAAGATGTAATATAAGTCTTAGCTGTACCAAGTATTTATTTGTGAAGTTTCAGCCGGATTTTGAAAATGCCTATTTTGAGTGGAAGCAAAAACATGTGGTTTTCATGCATGGCTCTTTAAATGCAAATGAGCTGTTTCCCACCCCTTTTTCCACAATAGAGCTGTGCCTTTACAGCCTGGACCTCAGATATTCTGCTAAAAACATCTGTTTGGTTTTGATTAACATGTCTATTATGCTGAAATCATGCATTTTAAAGCCATATCTCTTAAAACTTGAGTGCACACATGAGAAGCACACATACTAGTGAGTACTAAACTAATTTCTCTTTCACGTCTTATTGCGCTTAAACTGTCAAATACAAACAAGTCTATGCTAAAAACAGACAGAAGTTACAAAAACAGTTGGTAATGTCTGTGAAGGTAAACAGCTGGGAAAGAAATCACATGTTTGTATTAGATCTGTGTGGCAGCAGCGCAATATACAATAGACAAAAAAGTAAATTCATTGCTCTCTTGTCTCTTCCAGGGCTGGGACTCCAAATAGTGTTCTTTGCAGCCAATGACAGAACAGTTTGCATGCTTTGCTTAAACTTTTGCCATTGCGTTAGAACTGGTAGACCATTGCTGCTTAAGAAAACAAAATGGAGGCGCCATGTGGAAACATGCTGATTAATGGGCGGTAATATTATAATAAGATCCCTTTATTATAGCAGCTCGTTTTTCACGTGTTTACAGAGAAAGGCTTACCAAAACAAAGTTGTTGTCCTTTATTTTTCACGTTTTCTTAGTTGATAGATGCACCTTTGACCCAATTATAGCACTTAAACACGGAAAAAGTCAGATTTTCATGATATGTCACCTTTAAGTTAAAATCTCACTTGGCTTAAGAATAAAAAAAATACACAGTAAACAATGTGAATATTTCACTCTTTCACTATGACAGAATTTTCATTGTTGCATTAAGTATTTCTCTAACACTTTTGCACAGAGCTGTTAAAAAGCTGCACATAGGCCTGTTGCTCACTAAATATAGCACTTCCTCAAGTTTTATTTTAGAAATACAAAGATATGTTTAGTTATGTTAACCACTGCAGAAGACAACAATGATGATGGAAGCAGAATAAAGAACCAGGAAATAATGAACATGTATTTACTGTCATTTCTCGCTAGTCAGCGCAGACGTCCTGTCACAATGGCACAAGTAAATATCCCCAAACATTCAGAGCATTTGATCTGGTTATTCAACAATGACTTACATTTTAATCATCCTCGTTTAAGTCACTTCTTGCCTGTCATCTCTCATCTGTTTATTTACCTGCACTTATCCACACAGCTGAATATATGCATGTAAAAAATTTTGTACAGAGTGATATAGTATGTGGTATGTATAGTATGTGCATTTCGAGTCCACAATACAAACTCACACAGGAAGAATGAGTATTCAGGAATGAAACACAAAAGATTTAAATTTGCATTCACACCCACAAAATGTTTGACTTATGATCTAATATGGTTAAGTGAAGTAATTCAGAAAGTGGCACATATGATTAATAACCAATGTATGCACCTCCCACATATTTAATAGTTTTATTTATTGATATAAAACAAAACTCATGCACACAATTTTTTTCTGTGACTGCAAGCCTCACATATTTTTGTCCTGGTGGGAAGTTCACATACAGCATTTACAGTATAGAGAAAATGCAGATAAACATCAGCTCAATGGGTTCTAGTTTGTTCTTCCTGCTGCTCTCTGCAAACACATAGCCATCTGTTCTCCTGAGACACTGATGGAAAACACAGATGTGCAGCAGTGCATGTTTGTGTGGTGCAGAGACCAATCCATACTGATGTCCATCTCATGCATCATTTATATTGCAAACAGTTTTCTTGCAATGAACAATATCGACACATCTGACATATATCCACAGAGACTGTAATCTATTTGAGTGATCATTATTTGTTCCATCATTAAGATTTTAAGACAGTTAATAGTAGCAGAGGTGTTATTAATAATAAAAAAGATACTCTTTACATAAGGCTAGCTAGCTAGATATAGATAGATAGATAGATAGATAGATAGATAGATAGATAGATAGATAGATAGATAGATAGATAGATAGATAGATAGATAGATAGATAGATAGATAGATAGATGCTGCTGTCCTGCTCCCCTTTTGGAAAAGCACTCTCCTTAATCAGATTCCTCGCATTGATTATTTAATGTAATCCCTCTACGACCAACACGACACCACCAAGGACAGAGAACATGAGGGAAGAAGCAGAGAAAGAGGCAGAGGCAAAAACAGCACACAGACAGAGAGTAGTCTGTCTTGCTTCTTTTAAAACCAGCAGCCTGTATAGTAATGCATTATGCCTTGTTACTGTCCAAACATGGCATCTATTTTTAGAAAACATGCTTTTACTTTTAGTGTAGTACTACATTGCATTAATAAGAAGCTTTTAAAACCTTCAAGTTAAATTATGGATTCACTTATAAATGTATTCATATCTGGTCTAAAGATACGAGAAATACTGCATTATTATGTAACATATTTAGAGCACTATAATCTGTACCACCATCCTTTTTTAACACTTTAAAGGCTTTAATTGTGGTCAAAAACATACATGTTTTAGTATTTTTTTGTTGTTTTATTTTTTAGTAGGGTTTGTTCCTGGCAAAAATTGGCCCTTAAAGGGAGAGTTCACCCAAAAATGAAAATTCTGTGTTACTCTAATGAATGTGTGTTGAAGACTGACACAGAAGAGAAGAAATTGTTGAATTTTTTTTTTCTTTGCACACAAATAGTATTCTCGTAGCTTCATAACATTACAGTTGAACCACTGATGTCACAAGGACTATTTTAACCATTTCTTTACTACCTTTCTGGTCTTGAACGTGTCAGTTGTGTTGCTGTCTATGCGGGGTCAAAAAAGCTCTCGGATTTCATCAAAAATATCTTCATTTGTGTTCTGAAGATGAACGAAGGTTTGGAACGACATGAGGGTGAGTAATTCATGACGGAATTTTCATTTTTGTGTGAACTATCCCTTTAAGGGGATTTTAATGCGGTCATCAGCTAAATCTGTTTGTCTGCAGTATCCAGCTGTTATTAGGGTGGATCACTGTTTGTACTCCACTTGCAATCCACTTGCATTCACTTGTCATTTTGCTGCACATTTGCATGTAGTTACTGTCACACATGTATAATTGAAAATGAAAATGAATTGCTTACTTCAATAAAAACTCTTTTTAAACTGGGGAAAAAGTTGGAAGTTTCTTAGTGTTGAAAGCTGCACATTGATTTAACTATTTAACCCTATGAAGGGCTGAGAAACCAAAATTCCCTTGATATTTTGACATATAAGAGGTCATTCTACTATAAAAACATCCTGTATGTTTCAGAACTCAAAACTTCCTTATTAGTCCAAAAACAGCTTATATTAAAGCCAAAATGATAGGTTGTGGAATGTACCACTTCATGATGTAATAATGACTAAACACCGCCTCAGCAGCAGATAAAGAAGCCACGCCCACCAATTCACACATGTAGTGTAATGCTGCGTTCCAGGCAGGTTTTTTAACTGGTAAATCACCACTTCAAACCACGACTCACGACTTTGTAGCGTTCCAGGCAAGTCATGCCAAACTGTCTGGGCACATTTATGAATTATTATTATTAATTTGATTGCAACGTTATATTGTCCTAAGATCTATTTTTCCACCGTGTGCCACTTGCATAAACACCGTACGCATTAGGGCTGACTTTGTTGTTTCGCGGGCTATGTTGTGTCAGAACTCGTAACTGGGAGTACATCGATCTAGTACGAGTTCACGAGTGGGAAGTCACGGGTTTGACTGCCGTTCCAGTGCACTTTCACTGGTAGAAGGTCGGAAAAACAAGGGTTACGGGTTGCCTGGAACGCGGCATAAGTAGCCAGAGAGGCGAAAGCAGGCCTTTGCAGATACCAAACGATAAAGATCGCTCTGAAGCGCCAAGATGTGGGAAAAACATTTGCATTACCTTCCTTCTAATCCCAACATTAGGAAAGAGTGGATGCACTTTATTTTTAATGAAATTCCAGACCGCATCAGTAAGAACTTGGTCTTTTGTTCACTTTATTTTCAAACAAGGAACGTTTAAAAATGTTTAAGGATTTTCAGAAAGATTGAAACTAAAATAAAACATTGTGCTGGCTATATTTATGCTGCGTTCCAGGCAGGTTTTTGAGCCCGTAAATCACGAATTCAAACCACGACTCACGACTTTGTAGCATTCCTGGCAAGTCACGACAAACTGCCTGAGCGCATTTATTATTATATTATTATTATTATTTTGATTGCAACGTTATATTGTCCTAAAGTCTATTTTTCCACCATGTACCACTTGCATAAACACCACACCAGTAGGGGCTGACGCTGTTTCGCGGGCTGTGTAATGTCAGAACTCGTAAATGGGAGTACATCGATCTAATACGAGTTTACGGGTGGGAAGTCACGGGTTTGACTGCCGTTCGAATGCACTTTCACGGGTAGAAGGTTGGAAAAACACGAGTAACGGTTTGCCTGGAACGCGGCATTAATCCAACAGTAATTGTCATGACTCTGGGCTGTGGGTTCCCTCAGCCACCTGAGGTCGCTGTTTCCCTTTCCCTTGCACTGCACTTTCCTGATTGTATACACCTGTCTGTGATCGTTAGCACTCATCATACCCACACCTGTTCACTATTATATGGACTATAAGAACTCTCATTCCCCACTAATCATCCTGGCTGCATTGTCTTCGTGTGTCTTCAGTTCTGTCTGTGTGTTCCCGGATCCTGTTATCTTGACCGTGTTTCAGTTCTGTATATTTTGTATTACATTTAAGTCGTGTTGTGCCATGTTGGCCTTTTGTTTATGTTTTGGTTTGTTTGTTTAATTAAAAATACTTACCTGCATTTGGACCCAGATCTCATCTCCTTCCAACGTGACAGAATGCAGCCAGCAACTATGGGTCCAGCAGGGAAGTTTTTTTTTTCAAAGCAGCGATGCCCGCTCACCCTATTCCCGATGCAGCGGCATCCGATTACGCTGTGCCCGAGTGGATGGCAGTCATCAATGCTCGCTTGGCGGCGGCGACCGCTATCTCTGTTCCCGAGGCGGCGGTGACCGCTCTCTCTGTTCCCGACGCGGCGGTGACCGCTCTCTCTGTTCCTGACGCGGCGGTGACCGCTCTCTCTGTTCCTGACCGCTCTCTCTGTTCCTGACGCGGCGGTGACCGCTATCTCTGTTCCTGACGCGGCGGTGACCGCTCACTCCGTGCCCAATGCGGCGGTGACCGCTATCTCTGTTCCCGAAGGGGCGGTGACCGCTTTCTCTGTTCCTGACGTGGCGGTGACCGCTATCTCTGTTCCTGACACGGCGGTGACCGCTATCTCTGTTCCTGATGCGGCGGCGACCGCTCACTCCGTGCCCGATGCGGCAGCGTCCGCTCACGCTGCACCCCAGTGGAGGGCGACCGTGTACGCTCATCTGGCGTCGATGGACGTTCACTTGGCGGCGGCGGCACGGGCGCGTGTCTGCCACACGGCGGCGATGGAGGCGTTCTTTCGGAGGAAGGCAGCCGCGCAGGGGCGCGCTCACGTTCCTCTGACGGCGGCGATGTCCGCAGACGTTTCTCTGATGGCGGCGATGTCCGCGGACGTTTCTCTGATGGCGGCGATGTCCGCGGACGTTTCTCTGGCGGCGGTGCCTGCTGACGTTTCTCTGACGGCGGCGATGTCCGCGGACGTTTCTCTGCTGGCGATGCCCGCTGAAGTTCCTCTGGCGGCGGTGCCCGCAGACGTTTCTCTGGTGGCGGCGCCCGCTGATGTTCCTGTGGCGGCGATGCCAGCTCACGTTCCTCTGACGGCGATGCCCGCTGATGTTCCTCTGCCGCCGATGCCAGCTCACGTTCCTCTGACGGTGATGCCCGCTGAGGTTCCTCTGGCGCCGATGCCAGCTCACGTTCCTCTGACGGTGATGCCCGCTGAGGTTCCTCTGGCGCCGATGCCAGCTCACGTTCCTCTGACAGTGATGCCCGCTGAGGTTCCTCTGCCGCCGATGCCAGCTCACGTTCCTCTGACGGTGATGCCCGCTGAGGTTCCTCTGGCGCCGATGCCAGCTCACGTTCCTCTGACGGTGATGCCCGCTGATGTTCCTCTGACGGTGATGCCAGCTCACGTTCCTCTGACGGTGATGCCCGCTGATGTTCCTCTGACGGTGATGCCCGCTGATGTTCCTCTGACAGTGATGCCCGCTGATGTTCCTCTGACGGCGATGCCCGCTGATGTTCCTCTGGCGCCGATGCCAGCTCACGTTCCTCTGACGGTGATGCCCGCTGAGGTTCCTCTGGCGGAGATGCCAGCTCACGTTCCTCTGACAGTGATGCCCGCTGATGTTCCTCTGGCGGCGATGCCCGCTGATGTTCCTCTGGCGCCGATGCCCGCTGATGTTCCTCTGACGGTGATGCCAGCTCACGTTCCTCTGGCGGCTGTGTCAACTCACGTTCCTCCGTTGCACGGGCCTGGCCCACCATCCCTCCCCCTGTTTTCGCCAGTCCTCCGTTCCACCTCCCACCAGACATTATGGAACGTCTGGTATCCCTTCCGTAGGGAGGGGGTACTGTCATGACTCTGGGCTGTGGGTTCCCTCAGCCACCTGAGGTCGCTGTTTCCCTTTCCCTTGCACTGCACTTTCCTGATTGTATACACCTGTCTGTGATCGTTAGCACTCATCATACCCACACCTGTTCACTATTATATGGACTATAAGAACTAATCCCCCACTAATCATCCTGGCTGCATTGTCTTCGTGTGTCTTCAGTTCTGTCTGTGTGTTCCCGGATCCTGTTATCTTGACCGTGTTTCAGTTCTGTTTATTTTGTATTACATTTAAGTCGTGTTGTGCCGTGTTGGCCTTTTGTTTATGTTTTGGTTTGTTTGTTTAATTAAAAATACTTACCTGCATTTGGACCCAGATCTCATCTCCTTCCAACGTGACAGTAATGTCACAACACATAAGCGTGAGTAATTGTTTTTATAATGTGGTCACTAATGCTTTGTCTGTTTTTACAGATCGTTTGATATGTACTGAGTATTTATGCATTTTTGACCCAAAGGATGACAATGACTGTGTGTAATGTAGACCGTTAGCCAATCATAGCAATGGGCATTTACTTCTCAGTCTACAATCTGCCACAGAGCGTTCTGATAAGGGGGTTAAAACAGGACAGAAAATGGCCTATTACTTCTAAATTATGTTTAAGTGTTTTTTTTTTTTTTTTTGTAAAAATTTTGATAACATTATAAGGGAACCTCAGAGAACAGTACAAAATAATAAAAAAGGCAGTTCATGACCTCTTTAAGGCCTATAAATTAGCTATGTGACTGTTGGGTCATACTTTTTAGCTGAATTCTCATGTTATTTCTACTGTTAAAGAGTTGGAGTATCATAGTAAACATGGCGAAAGTTCTTTACAACATCATGAAGCGCGGAATTCCTTATATGGGCACTACTTTCCCCATAGGTACGCGCTCGCGCACACATCGACTAAAGCGAGAGCAAGAGCGCGCCCATCACTGACTGTGCAGCGCTGCCGAGGAGACTCGAGAAGAATGTCTCCAAAGAAGTGTGTTTTTTGTTGTTGTTGTTGTTGTTGTTGTTGTTGTTGTGAGGGAACGTTAAGTTAAGTCTCCCAAAGAACCAAGCGTTACGTGAACAGTAGATGCAGTTTGTTATCCGGGGCAGCAACGGAGTTTAGCAAGTGTTTTTGATTGTTTCCGTCATTTCGGTGACGACTGCTTTATAAAAAAGGCCGTCGTTTGATACTGAAAGATAAACCGTTCCAAGCATGGTTCCAAGTGATAAACGATCCTGGTCATGATTCGGAACTGCAGGTGGTAAGTGAAACTGCATTTAATTTCTGTGTTTTGTAGAGATTTGTAGACTCTTTAGCTCCACCCACGACACGCCTGCAGGAACTCGACTGTTTTTGGATTTAAGTGTCAAAACTGTCCCTGCGTCCCAATGTTGATACTATACACCCTATCTGCCATAAATAATATTGGTAATGTCTAATATCACATAGAATTTAGGATGGATAGTATGCACATTGGGACGTAAGCGGTATCTTTCTTTGATAAATCTAACAAAACTAAAGACTCTTAAGAGATATGAAGGATGCAGTAGGTACTACTCTATAATTACTCAACATTAACATGAGATTGGCTGAAACTGTGTGTTATGTCTGCTTTAAGTAACATTAGTCTGTAATGCAGACTATAAAAAGATCTCATTGAATGAATGTAACCTTACATCTTCTGACCTTATAAATACCAGATTGCATATTTATGCCATTTGGGCTTCTGGAAAAAAAAAAAAACTGAGGTGTTTTATTCCTCACTGTAATGGACTCTTATATCTTGATTGTCATACAATGACACTCTCTGAAAGAATGCTGCATTATTTTTAGGAATGTAATGTCCATATTCACATACCATATAGACATCTTTTCATGTTTAAAAAAAAAAAAAACTAAATTTGAAAGAAAACATCCACATTGGACTGCAGATGCCTTGCTGTATGTCATGACTGTTTATCTGTCTGTGGCCAATGTCTGCTTCATCACAATACCACTTTTTACTACTGCTCACCAGAGCAATAACACAGGTGCTAATGATCTACAGTGTGCAGCTTCTGCTTTCTCTGATAGCTGTAAACAGGTCAGTAGAGAATGAAAGAGAGAGAGAGAGACTCAGGTCTCACAGCACAAAGGTGGGCACTTTTATTTGTTTATTAAAAGCAACCTATATCTAAAATCCATTTATACAGCCACAAATCTCACAAGGATAACAGCAGAGCCATAAGCAGCTTCATTCAGACCTTCATTTTCTCATAACACCAGATCATAAAAAGCATGATATAAAATGTGTTTTCAGTGAGTGTGTTTGTAAAAAATTAGTCTAGTCAAGCTATATGCAATAACGTGGGCCAATTGTTTGACATTAAAGCTTTTAAAGTACAATGAAATGTCAGTAATGGAGCTGAATACTCAGGAAACAACTATGATGTATTTCTCTTTACTTCAGTGAGCTGGACTACACAATGACTATTATATCAACACTACTTTTCCATTGAGTAGGTCCCTGTTCACTTAATACTCTATCTATTTGTGTGTATGAAAGATACCAGTTTTACTTTGAGCATGTAAAAGTGTATATGTACAAACAAGGTAAACATTCAAATGAATTTACCTCAGAATGAATAAAACTGAAGAGTGATATTCCGCTTGATTTTATAGGTTGTTGAGAGCTTCTTGTTTACATGTACAGATCAAAGATCAGATTGCGCCATCTGTAGACGTCAATTAAAGCAAGTCCAAGAGTGAAGCATTTAAAACCTTTGGAGCTGGGATTACATTCAAACCAGTGATTAGACCACAAAAACAACTCGCCATATCCACGTCATAATTAAATCTTTCAGTTTCAAAAGAAAAAAGTTCAGTCAGCAGTAGATATTTATAAATGTTTCTTTCCTTTTGTGTATTCTCTCTTCAATTAGAATATTTTACAATTAATTTCCCTCACAACATTTCTATCAGACAACTCTCTAGCACCTTAAAGTTTTTACTTTCAACAGCTTTCAACATTCATGGCATTAAAACAAAGCCCAGACGTTTTACAAGATCCATAGGGCCTGCTATTAATTTACACTGTTGAAATAAGCAGCCGTCACATCACATGATAGTACAAAGAACACAAGGTGTTTATTAAATACAGGCACTTATATAAATATATATTGGCAATATCTGGCTGCAACCGGGTAGCCTTGATTACAAATTAAGTTCATGTTAAATGTCTAATAGGAACTAAATGCCATGAGAGTGTTATGAAAATATCCTTACGGAGTGCAAAACTCCTCACATCCACCTTTTCTGAAAATACTATATGTTTGTTTTTTTTAAGATTTTGAATGTAGATTAAATCTTGTTATAAGGTATTTTATCTTTTTGAGCATACACACACTTGACCATTGGTCAGTTAAAAGATTGACAATTGAACAAAACAAAAAATGCAACCTTGGGGTTGAGAGAATAATAAGAAACAAACAAACAAAATGTTCATCCAAAGGTCCAGTCGATTCCATTCGTTAACTCTTTAAACCGTCCTCAAGCACATCTCAGTTCCCTACATCCTTTTAGCCTTATTTATCTCCAGACCTCCACATTATTTTTCCATTGGATTGAGCTTTTCCCAGGATTCATCATGTTGGACTTACTGTCCGGCCTTCTCTCTTGGCCTCACCGTCTCCTGGAACGCCAGCCGTGATTGATCAGCCGCCTCTAGTAAGGCCTCCATCTCTGGGCTGTCAAGACTGACCAGTTCACCTTCCTCCACCCCTGACACAAGGCCTCCTTCCTGAACTGCAAGACCCTCCTGGACCTCCTCATTCTGCTCCACCTGCTCCTCCTCTTCCTCAGGTTCTGGTGTGGGCTCGATCTCACCCTCACGGACCTTTTTGACGTGGAAGGTGAAGGGCGGTACGCGGTAGGTGGTTGATTTGGAGCGGGCGTAGATGGTGTGGTCAGGCGTCAGTGACTTCTTCATCTTCTCTCTGGAGCTACGGATCTTCTCACGGCGTTCAGTGGTGGGCGTCATCTTTGTTCCTATCTTACCCATCTTCATGCCCAGGGTCTTCTTGGTCTTCTCCAAGTTCTCTCGGGTTCTCTGACGTGTCTTCTCCAGGTTCTCCTTAGTTCTCATTCGGGTTTTCTCTAGGTTCTCCTTGGTTTTCTGTCTGGTCTTCTCCATCTGCTCCTTGCTGAAGGCCATCTTCACCTTTTCCACCTTCTGGAGGCCGCTGCGCTTGATCCGCTCAGCACGAGATTCCTCTATGATCTCCTCTACCTCAACTTCCTCTTCAGAGCCATGTTCTTCCTCTCCTCCTTCACTCAGCACAAGCTCTCCTTCCTCTCCCGCAGCCACTGGCTTCTTAGAGACCTTCACCGGTTTCACCTTGTCCTGAGAGAAAAGATGAGAAAGATTAAGGAACTAAGATTAGACCAGACAGATCAGAATATTTTTGAACTTCCAGATTTGAATTAGGCATTAATAGCACCATTTCATACCACAGTGAATCAGAGAACGTTTCACTTTCAGTATTACTGTCAGACAAAAAGTACTGAATATAAAAAGCAAGTATGTGCAAATATATGTTTCATATGAGCATAATCAGCAGGCTTTGTTCCTGTCTATACTCAGGGGGATTCATGACCCTTTTAACCAGAGCTTTTCAGCTAGTTTCTTTTGAGGGCTGGATAACAGGGTTGTACAGGGGGTGAGCCCAATATTTTAGCAATATTTGTCCTTGATTTGATCAATTACAATAATAAGATATATGCTTTTATGGTGGCTGGTTTTCTTAAATGTCTATATATCCACCTAATTTTCCCATAAAGGGGGCATTGTCATTTGTAAATGTTATATGCAAGGCTTCCAGGCTCATCCGTGTCTAGCTATTTCTAGCTGTACAAAACAGCTTGTTTTGCTGCTTGATATTGCAAACAGGTGTGTCTTATCATATTATTTTAATGTAGGCCTATTATCTTAATTATAAACACACTGGTTTGTAGTGGAAACAGTTTTACCGTTTACTATACTTTGTTATTCTTCACTCTATTTCCCAACAGCGGCTAACGAACAGGAAGTCTTGCACATTCAAAGAAAACGGCTAACTTTCAGGATAAAAACGTAACGTGGACAAAATAATAATGACAGCTGACAGTATCTAACAGTTTAATGATTGTACTCTATATCACTCTATATTGTTACCCTCTAAACCTGTTCTTAACATGTTGTATTATATCCCATTGAGTCATT
Source organism: Garra rufa (assembly GCF_049309525.1). Taxonomy (NCBI): domain Eukaryota; kingdom Metazoa; phylum Chordata; class Actinopteri; order Cypriniformes; family Cyprinidae; genus Garra; species Garra rufa. The sequence goes on from NC_133361.1 coordinate 45,740,974, forward strand.
CGGTCCTCGTTTGCAGATAATGCAGATAGACTGATATTTGGAATTCAGGACGTGCTATAACTCGTCGAGGCACTGGGAAAGATAATGACCATGATTACACGGGTGGAGGAGCTTTGTAGTAAGATAATGAACTGATTTCTATGCAACTAGAATGAGAAAATGTCAATGTGATTAATTTTAAATATGGGCCATTATTAAAATCATATCGAGTTCACAGACGAGTTAAGCACTCCCTCTAGAGGGCACTGTGAATGCGAACACTTTTATAACATTTTGCAAAGTTAGTTTTTTTTTTAAATTATACAACAGTGGATATATTACAAATTTGAACAATATCTAATATATAACATACAAACAGACTTTGAACAATATACACTACCAGTCAAAAGTTTTTGAACAGTAAGATGTTTTTTTTTTTAAAGAATTCTGTTCTGCTCACCAAACCTGCATTTATTTGATTCAAAATACAACAAAAACAGTAATATTGTGAAATACTTTTAAAATAACTGCTTTCTATTTGAATATATTTTAAAATGTAATTTATTCCTGTGTCAAAGGTGAAATTTTCAGCACCATTACTCCAGTCTTCAGTGTCACCTGTCACGTGATCCTTCAGAAATCATTCTGATATGCTAATTTGCTGTTAAAGAAATATTTCTTTTTATTATCAATATTTAAAGCAGTTGAGTAAAAATTTTTTATATGATTCGTTGATGAATAGAAAGATCCAAAGATCAGCATTTATCTGAAATAAAAAGCTTTATAAACATTAAACACTATACCATTCAAAAGTTTGGAGTCAGTATACTTTATTTTTCTGAGAAAGAAATTATAGAAATGAATACTTTTATTGAGCAAGGATGCTTTAAATTGACCAAAAGTGATGATAAAGACATTTATAATGTTACACAAGAATTCTATTTCAGATAAATGCTGTTCTTCTGAACTTTCTATTAATCAAAGAAACCTGAAAAACTCTACTCAGCTGTTTTCAGCATAATAATAACAGTAATAATAAATGTTTTTTGAGCAGCAGATCAGAATATTAGAATGATTTCTGAAGGATCATGTGACTGGAGTAATGATGCTAAAATGCAGCTTTGAAATCACAGGAATAAATTACATTTTAAAAATATATTCAAATAGAAAATATTTATTTTAAATAGTCAAAATATTTCAAATTGTGTTTTTTTCTGTAATTTGAATCAAATAAATGCAGAGGTGGACAGTAGTGAAGTATTTTTACTTTACTCAGGTAAATTTTAAAAAGTATCTGTACTTTGTGTTTATCTTTGGAAAACTTTTACTTCCCTACATTCCAAAGCATAATATATCATACTTTTTACTCTACTACATTACATAAATAAAAGTAGTTTTTTTGCCTTTAATATTTAAGAACATAAAAAAAATGTAGTACTCAAGTAAATCTTTGAATTATTTTTACTTGAGTAAAAAGTAAGAAAATAATAGATATCGAATGTAATTAAGTATTAAATGATAATGACAATATTATGCTTTGGAGTTTATAATGTTGTGAAGTAAAGTTTTCTTAAGAAAAACACTTTGATAAAGAACAGACACTTGAAAAGTACTTTTAAAGCAGAGTAAAAATACTTCACTTCTGTCCTCCTCTGAATAAATACTGGGTTGGTAAGCAGAAGAGACTTCTTTAAAAAAAAAAAAAAATTAAAAATCTCACTGTTCAAAAACTTTTTACTGGTAGTGTATATCAATTCTATATTTTTGAACAAACACACACACACATACAAAGCTCAGGTGCATATATAGTTTTAGAATGTGTAACAAAACTATAAAAAATATTAATAATATATTTGTTTAAAATAAAATAAATGTTATATTACTGTGTGACTTAAGTGTCCAAGTGCATTTTATGGCAGTAAAAACAGCACTGTATCACCTATAAAGCAAAGAATCAAAGTCCTCTGAAACACTGAAATGATAAAGCTCTAATTCAGTCTCTCTTGCACATTTAACCAGAACCGTGTGAGCAATCCAAAGAGATTTATCATCCAGAAAAAAGGCATCCCAGAATTTCCCTGGAGGACGGCTTCAAATAAATACACTCATTCAAGCACACACAGAAAAATGCGAAGTCATTTTACATTTGAGTAAGACAAGCCAACATAAGTTATTTGGTATTCGAACACAACTTGAAAACATCTGTGCTTGAAAAAGGACAAATGTGCTATCTATAAAACAGATACTTTTTTGAGAAGGCAAAACTCCCAGCTCAGCTTGTAAGTTGTCATCTTATGTAAATTTATGTTAAAGACAGCTGCTTTATTTTGTGTCTTGATCATAATGGCTGTATCCAAATGTACAGCACACCCTCTGCTGGTCAAAAGAAGAATAGACATTATACAGAGCTCTCCTTATAGTTTATAAACATTCAAATGATTCTGTTATCCCCGAATATGTTTTTCTCTGGCACTGCGCCAGTGAAAGTCCTTGTAAACTTGCATGCAGTTCCTTATGTGGTTGTGAAGGCTAAAGATGTGTGGTTATTTTAGTCCGGCCTTTCCTCTCTTTGCATTCCACCTGTCTCATTCCCTGAACAGTGCTCATTCATTCACTCCTTAACCACCTATTAATGTATCACTCTTCTGTTTTGCACCCTAGCCAGTACATGCTGATGCTGTCACCATAGTAACCGCATCCACTGACTGACTCACAGGCTGCTTAGAGACAAGCACTGGACTGAAGACCTGCAGGTAATGTGCTGTGTGTATGAGAACGAGACATAAGAGACACCTAATAAAATCCCACATAAACTGCATAGTGTTAGATGTGAGCTTTACTTTATGTCTTGGCTGACTTTGGTGACGCCAGTTCAGCAGCTGCTGTTGTTTTACAGTCATTTGCAATGTCAAAACAAACCATTTCCGGTTTTTGATGGAAAAGAGAAAGTCCTTATGTGAACCTTGGTTCAATAAACATCATAAAACTCCAGGACAAGCCAGAATATACAGGAACAGAGATGTCTGAGGTGTTACACAATGCTGGAAATGGGCAGTGATCATTGGACATACACCGCAAACAGCCAAAGCCAACAGAGAGAACTCAGTGCAAACACACAGAGCTACTGAGAATGTAAATACTGGGGAGGAAATCACATAATTGGAAAGATCCTTTTTCCAAAACAATTTTTTGGCCACAACAAATACCAGTTGCTGAGTAATACGGAAAATTAGCAAATACCATATGGATTACATCATATTTTGCAACTGAATCAGAGATATTCAGTGTTTGGGGTAACGCGTTACTTGTAACGCAGTAACATAATCAGATTACTTTTTTTTCAAGTAACTAGTAAAGTAATGCATTACTTTTACATTTTCAACCAAATATTTGACTTTTTCAAATAAGTAACACAAGTTACATTGTTTTTACATTTATTCACTGATACTTTCATGTTGAGAGAAATCGTGAGTAAGTGCTTTTCCTTCAGCCTTTTGGTGTGAAAGGACTCTTACAGTTGGCAAAGATAAAACTTTTCTCTTATAAAGCAACAGGCAACTTTTAATGCAGTAAACCATTGTCAAAATCATTAAAATCATTCCATTTCTTTCCAAATTATTCAGTTTCTTGCCATTACTGGAACATTTCACCCGGTACTAAGGCTAAAAGTGCCAAAACCCAATCACATGCACAGGAAAGTCCACTTTTAGAAAGATTCTTGTAAATATAACAATTTCAATTATTGTAAATGTACCAATCCTAACAAACCAAATGCCTAAAGTTGAGTCACTGGGTACAAGGCCAATACCAGAATCTGTTTCTTAGTGGAAGTTCTTCTAGGAAGTTTAAACTTTCACTGTGGTTACATTTTTAAGTTGACTGAAGGAAAAATGCAGCAAAAAGCAGTTGCTTTTTATATATATATTTTTTTGTGACAGATGCAGTGTTTTAAATAACACAGTGACCTGCGCTATTTTCCACTTAAATGTGGCTAAATAGTTCCAATGTAATAAAAATAAGTAGTCTCTTTTGTTCACCAAGCCTGCATTGACTTGATCCAAAGTACAGCAAAAACAGTAACATTCTGAAAAAGTTGTACTATTTAAAATAACTTTTCTATTTGAATGTTTTAAGATATAATTTATTCCTGTGATCAAAGCTAAATTTCCAGCATTATTACTCTAGTCTTCAGTGTTACATGATCATTCAGAAATCCTTCTAATATTATGATTTGCTGTTCAAGATTTTATTATTATTATCAATATTTAAAACAGTCGAGTAAAATCAACTCAGGATTCGTTGATGAATAAAGTAATGATGCTAAAAATGCAGCTTTGAAATCACAGGAATAAATTACATTTTAAAACGTATTCAAATAGAAAACCGTCATTTTAAATAAAAATATTTCAAAATTGTACTGTTTTTACTGTACTTTGTGTAAAATATGTGCAGGCTTGGCAAGCAAACATTAAAACATTAAACAAAATCTTACTGTTCAATCTTTGACTGGTAGTGTGTGTGTGTGTGTGTGTGTGTGTGTGTGTATGCAGGTGCTGGTCATATAATTAGAATATCTTCAAAACGTTGATTTATTTCACTAAGTCCATTCAAGAAGTGAAACTTGTATAATGCATACATTCATTCACAGACTGATATATTTCAAGTGTTTATTTCTTTTAATTTTGATGATTATAACTGACAACTAATGAAAACCCCAATTCAGTCTCTCAGAAAATTAGAATATTGTGAAAAGGTTCAGTATTGAAGACACCTGGTGCCACACTCTAATCAGCTAATTAACTCAAAACACCTGCAAAAGCCTTTAAATGGTCTCTCAGTCTAGTTCTGTAGGCTACACAATCATGGGGAAGACTGCTGATTTGACAGTTGTCCAAAAGACGACCGTTGACACCTTGCACAAGGAGGGCAAGACACAAAAGGTCATTGCAAAAGAGGCTGGCTGTTCACAGAGCTCTGTGTCCGAGCACATTAATAGAGAGGCGAAGGGAAGCAAAAGATGTGGTAGAAAAAAAAAAAAAGTGTACAAGCAATAGGGGGAACCGCACCCTGGAGAGAATTGTGAAACAAAACCCATTCAAAAATGTGGGGGAGATTCACAAAGAGTGGACTGCAGCTGGAGTCAGTGCTTCAAGAACCACTACGCACAGACGTATGCAAGACATGGGTTTCAGCCGTCGCATTCCTTGTGTCAAGCCACTCTTGAACAACAGACAGTGTCAGAAGCGTCTCAAGACAAAAAGGACTGGGCTGCTGCTGAGTGGTCCAAAGTTATGTTCTCTGATGAAAGTAAATTTAGCATTTCCTTTGGAAATCAGGGTCCCAGAGTCTGGAGGAAGAGAGGAGAGGCACAGAATCCACGTTGCTTGAGGTCCAGTGTAAAGTTTCCACAGTCAGTGATGGTTTGGGGTGCCATGTCATCTGCTGGTGTTGGTCCACTGTGTTTTCAACGCAGCTGTAAACCAGGATGTTTTAGAGCACTTCATGTTTCCTGCTGCTGACCAACTTTATGGAGATGCAGATTTCATTTTCCAACAGGACTTGGCACCTGCACACAGTGCCAAAGCTACCAATACCTGGTTTAAGGACCCTGTTCTTAATTGGCCAGCAAACTCGCCTGACCTTAACCCCTTAGAAAATCTGTGTAGAGGAAGATGCGATATGCCAGACCCAACAATGCAGAAGAGCTGAAGGCCACTATCAGAACAACCTGGGCTCTCATAACACCTGAGCAGTGGCACAGCCTGATTGACTCCATGCCACGCTGCATTGCTGCAGTAATTCAGGCAAAAGGAGCCCCAACTAAGTATTGAGTGCTGTACATGCTCATACTTTTCATGTTCATACTTTTCATTTGGCCAAGATTTCTAAAAATCCTTTCTTTGTATTGGTCTTAAGTAATATTCTAATTTTCTGCGATACTGAATTGAGGTTTTCATTAGTTGTCAGTTATAGTCATCAAAATTAAAAGAAATAAACACTTGAAATATATCAGTCTGTGTGGAATGAATGTAATGAATGTATACATTATACAAGTTTGACTTCTTGAATGGAATTAGTGAAATAAATCAACTTTTTGAAGATATTGTAATTATATGACCAGCACCTCTTTGTGTATATATATATATATATATATATATATATATATATATATATATATATAATGGCCAGTAAATTTTCGATTCTCTCAAAAAGTTAATTTTGGTTCCTGGTTGCAATTATGTAGTACTGGTAAAAACAATAGTAATACAGTGTCTATTAACACCACATTAATGCTGCTGCCAGTGTGTCTGGTGCTGTAATACCCTCAAACTCCTGCTCAAAGCTCTGGGCTAAAAAGAATGTCAGTCCATACTGTATATATAGAAGAATCCCCATCTAACCCCCTAAAACAGGCGAACAATTACCCAGATTATCAGCTATCTGTGGACCATGGCACCATGACAACCGTTACCAAGACATCCTTAAAAACATTTGGTGCTGTAGTTGCATTACATATACAGCTAAACAAATCAGCCGGTGATGAGTAGATAACAGCTGTGTGTGTGTGTGTGTGTGTGTGTGTGTTAGAGGCATGATGTTGAAAGGCATGTTAAGGTTGAGGCCCTGAGTAGCAGCTGTACAGCAGAACTCCCACTGAGAACCTGAAACAACCATAAATAACTTTAACCATGATTTTAATATGGGTTTTATAACAGGTGTTATAAAAATACTGTCTCTCTTGCATAAGAGATTAGATCTGTGTCGTGCCAGTCAGGACACCAGAACCACAGGCGCACATGCACTAGTTTTTCAAAGCTCAAAGAAGCCATTAATAAATGAATCAAACAGGCACAATAACACGCACTATTAATTCTCTCTTTGGCTGAAGGCTATATTAAACTACTGTGGTTGAAACAGGAGCCATCAGCTGTTTCTATGTATCTGACGGCTTCATAATGTCAAAGAGGTAAAGGCTTTTCACCCACTAACCTCCTTATGCATAGTAAAACACTGCCAATATTACAAAATATAACATTAAAAAGTGTATAATTTACTTATTTTTCAAAAAAAAAAAAAATTGTCCAACAGCGACATCAGCAGGTGAAGTAACAGTGGGACTCTGCGTCTCTCTCGCCTCACCTGAGGCCACTAAGTTTTAACAGACCCCTAAAGCATGTGGGAGGTAATTGGGAATTAATGGGGCAATGCCTCCATCACAGTATGATTGGATATGACTGGTTATGATCGGCTGTGATTGGTTCCTGCCTCGTGTTTGCGCGCATTCGCAAATCAGTCTGAATGAACCATACAATGGCATTAATAGGAAGACGTTATGCAACCTCAGTTTTTCACTCAATCTGAAAAAAAAAACACTGCAGTACAATTCTCTGTACTCTCTAGGTCAATAATTGACAAAAAACTGTTGTGATTTACCCTTTAGGGTCGTTTAGAAAAGGGGCCTGTCCAAAGATACCCAAAAGCCTATAAAGCTTAAACGAAAACTTCACAAAACCTGGTAAGCGCATGCAACATATGATTCTAAACAAGCATGCAAAGTTGAGGGAGATTGGACCACAGCTGGTGCTATAACAGTCATAACCATAAAAAAAAAAAAAACATTTCTATGGTAAATTACCTGGATTTGCTAAAATGATTTTTTTATATGATTGATTTAGGTCATTACAGGTCAATAAAATAACTCCTAATCCTGGTTTATTATAAGTAAAGGTGAATTTTAGCTCCAGTCTGGCTCTGCACTACCATATTAAGTGTTGCTCCATATTCATCTGCAGCCCTGCCCCATGCAAGCGATATGAAAGAATGCAGTAATTCCAAGACCTGGACACGAATGCAGATGTTATTTCCTGTATCTCATATTTGACATATTACATAACATGTTAAAATAAATAAAGACTACCTCTTCTGATGCATTTTTAAACACATGCACAAATAACATACGGGTGGCAACTCATGCCTCATTTATTCTCAGCCCATTCATCAAACATCACATTCTGCCCCAGACTACTGTATCATGCAATACACAGTCTACCTACAGTCGTGGCCAAAAGTTTTGAGAATTACATAAATATTGGAAATTGGAAAAGTTGCTGCTTAAGTTTTTGAGAACTTGTGGTCAATCCTCAAGAGGCGGTGGACAAACAAAAAGCCACTAATTCTGACAAACTCCAAGAAGTGATTATGAAAGAATGGGTTGCTATCAGTCAGGATTTGGCCCAGAAGTTGATTGAGAGCATGCCCAGTCGAATTGCAGAGGTCCTGAAAAAGAAGGGCCAACACTGCAAATACTGACTCTTTGCATAAATGTCATGTAATTGTCGATAAAAGCCTTTAAAAATGTATGAAGTGCTTGTAAATAAATTTCATTACATCACAGAAACAACTGAAACAAAGATCTAAAAGCAGTTTAGCAGCAAACTTTGTGAAAACTAATATTTGTGTCATTCTCAAAACTTTTGGCCACGACTGTACACACACGCTCACAACTGAACACACACACTGCTGTCTGGGTAAACATGATACCCTGAATTCAGCGCAAAAATAGAGCAGAGGCCAACCGTAATGTTGGAGATCACGCAAACCCCCATAAGTCACAGCCACACCTCAACATCATCCACCCAGCAGACACTTCCACCAACCCCACTTAGCATTCAGCCTTTTTTTTATCAGACTTCGGTAGAAATGACACGGCTGTCACAATATCCTTGTCTGTGTGCACGAGGAACGTAATACCAATCAGATGATGTGCATCACTTAATAGTAGGCAAGCCGAAGGTGCACAGCTGCAAAAGCAAACCATTTCAAATAATGCAATGAAAAAGTCTTCAAATGTGGTCAGTGGATATCTCAATCAAAAACGGAAAGTTCTGTTCATGGATTGTTCTGGTAATAACTTCCAATGATAGCTTCTGAGAATGATGATGCTAATGTCAGTTCTGAATAAATCAATTAAAATGTCCATTTATTTATAACATATGAAATATTTATGTGTACTCTTGCTCTCCCTCTCTCTCTCTCTCACACACACACACACACACACACACTTGTCACCTACAGGAGTCCAGTTTTACAGGGGTAATTTATGTAGGTCTCAGAAGTCTGTGATAGATATCTGATAAATGCCAGTAGTGTAACCTGCAGCCTCAGTGGACATTCCACCAGAGACTGAAACTGAGACTTTGAGCAAATCAATCCACACACACAAACATATATGCACATGCCCACACACATGCATTCACTGTCAAATATTATTACAATTTAGAAACTTTTCTATTTGAAACTATATAAAATCAGAATTTATTCCTATGCAATTCTGAGTTTATAGCATTATTATTCGCCTTCAGTGTCACATGATCCTTCAGAAATTCTAATATGCTGATTTGCTGTTCAAGAAACACTTTTTATTATCAATGTTGAAAACAGTTGTGCTGCTTAATATTTTGTTGAAACTTTTTGAGGATTTCTTTGATGAATATAAAGCTCAAAATTTGAAATTATTTGGAATAGAAATCTTTTTAAACATTAGAAATGTCAGTTCACTCCATCTGGGCTGAATAAAAATATCAGTTTCTTTAAATAAAAAGTCTGACACAAATCTTTTGAATGGTAGTGCATACCAAATAGTGAATCTGAATAGACTGTTTTTACAGTGCATCAATTGGCCATACTGGTGGCACTGAACATAAATGATGCCACTGAACTGAACGAAACTTGCATATTTTGCTGATTATTGCTGCTAAAAATGGTTAATTATTGTCATGTTTTGGGCTGTACTAATCGGTCCAACCAGGAAAAACATCTGGAGTACTATAGACTGCCAAAAGTGATAACAAATCAAGGAGAAGAGTGCAAAAAAACTGAGGAACAAAAGCCATGTGTGGTTGGCCAAACTGAACCAGGATTTCCAGAGCAAGAATCTTGACAACATTCGTGTTTGTTCTTATCACTTCCAGTCAGGAAGGTGAAATATTAGTCTAATATCTTAATAAATACTGCTCATACACCTCTTTACCACCTATTATCTTTAGTTTACCAATTATTGTGCCCTTTCCTGCTTACTAAGTCCTTCTCTATATGGTTTAGCAGCTTCCACGTGTTTTTTTCTGTGGTTTGGACAGCATAAATTAGCAGAACAACGTATTCAGCAGTACATTAACCACAATTTATACAGTGTAATTCCCCTGTGATACAATTGCGATTGAAAGCATTGAAATGTTTTTTCCTACAATCCCATATTTATTCCCTTTATTCCAAATTCTGTGTCAATCAATATACTAGTAATATAACTTGTAATTGAAAGCATTTTTACATGTGGTTTCAGACGTTTGGACCCACTGTTTGTATATGTGACCCTGGACCACAAAACCAGTCATATTCAAAACCAGGCTCAATTTTCTTCATGTATGGTTTGTTAGAATAGGACAATATTTGGCTGAGAGACAACTATTCGAAAATCTGGAATCTGAGGGTCCAAAAAAAATCTAAATATTAAGAAAATTGCCTTTAAAGTTGTTCAAATGAAGTTCTTAGCAATGCATATTACTAATCAAAAATTAAGTTTTGATATATGTATGGTAGGGAATTTGCAAAGTATCTTAATGGAACATGATCTTTACTTAATATCCTCATGATTTTTGGCATAAAAGAAAAATGGGTCATTTTGACCCCTACAGTGTTTTGTTGGCTGGTTTTGTGGTCCAGGGTCACATATGTAAACATTTGCCTACTGCTGAATAAATATGCATATCTAATTACACATGCAGGAAATTGAATGGATTGCATATATCTACAGAGCCCATGCTTTTCACACAGCTAATGTATGTTTGTGATTTTGCTCATTCCCAGGAGAGGCACACAGAAAGCGTTCTTCATATATGCTCCCTCTGGTGCATCTTTTCTGATTATCCCAAACAGACTATAATGCACCTCATTAGGCAACATCTGCCTAGAGAAATGATGGGAACTAGCAAACAGAGCAACATCTCACAAATATACCAATAAATGACCTCACTCCCTCCTGTCATCTTCCATTATTCAGTTCCATCTGCATTAAAAACATTAGAGGCCAATTACATCACCACTGTTTTCCCCCCTGCAGCATCTCAGAGCAGCGCTGGAAGGAAATGACTCGTTAGTGGGGCTAAATGCAGTAACGCCGGTGTAGGGTAAACAACAGCAAAGTGCTGGAACACACTGAACTCAGTCTGTCTACATGTTACATGCACATTAGACGCTTCTGCTCTGGCACAATAATGTCAGATCACAGATGGAAAGGAATAATAACTTAATTACTGGGACAAAATGACATTGGTGGAGTTAAAAGAGTCATTAAACATAACTATGTAATGTACTATCCACTGCACTGTCAATCAAACAGCTATAGCAATATTACCATATAGGCCTAGATGACAATGGCTAATAGAGGTAATTTGCTATATTTAATACTGTAAAAGGGTCACGAAAAATGTTTATTTACTTAAATAAAATGAATATAGTTTATTAAAAATACAGTTCATATTCATCTAAAATATTTGATATAATTTAAACCACAGTTCTTTCTGGTCCTCGAATATGATTGGCCGAGAGGCTTTTTCTAGGCGTGCAATATTCTAGTGAGATTTTTTATCAGCAGTAAAGACTTTTATATTGACAGAGACTGAAACAGTGTTTTAAATGAAGTTATTTTTTACTTTAAACAACACCTTGTAAAATTCAGCCAACAAATGCACTGAGCAATGCTATCATCGCAAATCACCCTAACTGATGAAAGGATAGTACGACAAAGATATCGCTTTCCTCAGCAGACAATCAAGCTAATGTTTTATTGTGAATATGAGACTGAGCTAAAGAATGAATGCTGTATCAGATGCAGGTAATCACACTCGTTCAGTCCTTCTCTCTCATAATACTCTAATACAATAAGCTTTCAAGTGACATTTTCCAATTTGCAACAGAGGCTTGGGCTCAGCTGTTCAACTTGTCAACTATAAATTTGAATCTGTAGTGGAAGGAAGTAGTTTGCACAAAACAGGTTTTTTTTAAGACACTCTTGTTGTTTCCAATGTATTTACATGCTTGTGTCATCAAACTGTTGTATAAGCGCAATATCACACTTTTAGCCGTGCAATATGGCTGTTATTGTATATTGAGAACTGTGAGAAATGACAAAGCTCAATTTAAGAGTCAAGCGGTGCTTCTAAAACTTAAGGATTCTCTTTCCCTCTGGACTGACGGTAGTGTCGTTATGGTAGCTTTGCAGACATTACCGCATTCTGCACTATAATTAGACCGTAAGAGAGAGTTAGAAGGGGGATGGGGGTCTCGAGTGAGTCTCCATCCGTCCATACTGCGATCCAGCACGCTCTAAACACACTTAATCTGACTCCAACACAGTCCAGCTCGCTTGCACAAGACTCTCTTTACAACTGCGCGAAATCCTACACCCTACACACTGATCTAGCATTTAAGCAAAACACGAAGAATACACTTTCTACATATGAAGTGTGTGGTGCTATTTTTAGAGCAGCCAAACACTGTTTGCACCGTTGCACTTTTGCACACAGTACTTCAGCACAAAAACGTTTGCTAACATTATTCATTAATCACAAAAACCATTTTGTTCACACAATTTTGTTTAACTAAGCGTGAATTGGCATTGTATGGAGTATTTAAATGTCATGGTCATACTTTCAGCTCAAAGGTGTCTATATGCATATTTCTTTTTCATAAAGTTCAGTAACATGTTCTCATATTTTTTTGATGATTCTTTGCATCGCAGCCTACATGGTGGAGAACTGCATTATGCAAGTTGCATATTCATATTTTATTGAAGTACAGTAAGTTCAGTTAGAATAAATAAGGTGAGCAAACCATACACTTGGGAGGAACCATGAGGTACAAAAGCCACAAGGTGACTTAATTATGCCTAAATGCTACATATTATTAATTTTTGAAATGGTATTGCCCTAGAGAGAGAGTTTTGTACTTTTTCCCCTTGTTTAAGTCATGCAAAAGATATAGATATCAATCTTAATGTCTTCATCCTATACTCTCAAATGCCAGCCAACTATCTGTCACAGCCAACTATCTCACACACCACAGCGAGGGAGACACATTAAAGGGATGGTTCGGAGTAGAATTTACTTCATTGCTATGCACTCCGAAGCCCATGTAAATACCCCATCCGAAGTTTTTTTTTTACCTTAGTCAAACATTTATGGAGATATTAGAGTTTTTCGAATTGCTTGTTACAGGAGTGAATGGTACATGTGATGTATCTCGTAAATTGCACCACTAAACGTGCAAGTAATCTTACCAAACTTGTACAGTAGTGTAAATAGGTTATGTACTCACAAAACGCTGCATCGGAACATTTGCAAGTCCACCATGAGTGTTTTAAAAACACGTTTTAGCCGATCCCTACTAGTCTCAAACTACAAATGGCGACACGTCGACGTCACTTCCCTGGTTTGAAAAAAGCACGTAAAAGTCCTCCTACAAGTTGACATGCACACAGATGTAGTAGGAGGACTTTTACATGCTTTTTTCAAACCAGGGAAGTGACGTCGACTTGTAGTTTCTGAGACTAGTAGTTCTCGGGTAAAACGTGTTTTTAAAACACTCATGGTGGACTTACAAATGTTCTGATGCAGCGTTTTGTGAGTACATACCCTATTTACACTACTGTACAAGTTTGGTAAGATTACTTGCACGTTTAGTGGTGCAATTTACGAGATACATCACATGTACCATTCACTCCTGTAACAAGCAATTCGAAAAACTCTAATATCTCTATAAATGTTTGACTAAGGTAAAAAAAAAACTTCGGATGGGGTATTTAGATGGGCTTCGGAGTGCATAGCAATGAAGTCAATTCTACTCCGAACCATCCCTTTAAGAAAACGTATAGGGCTTCTCTTTGTGCAGGCAGTATACAATTACCTTATTTCCCAGAAAGCACATCTACGTTGCTAAGACATCTGTGAAAGAGTGCATCATCTGGAAAGCACTGCAATCTATTTTAAGCATCATATTTTTGAGCAAACACAATAATTAAATCTTATAAACATCTTCATTCAGAAGACTATCACTCAGAAATTTGGGGTCAGTAAGATCGAATTTATAATAATAGAAACTTCGACATTGTTACACAAAAATCTTATTTCAAACAAATGCTGTATGTATAAATGTTTATTGAGCAGCAAATCAGCATATTAGAATGATTTCTTAAGAATCATGTGACACTGAAGACTGAAGTAATAATGCTGGAAATTCAGCTTTGCATCACAGGATTAAATTATATTTAAGCAATAAGGTACGAGAGGCCGTGCTGTATCATGAATAAATCACGGCTGAAGGGCGTTGTTAGGCACGGCGCGAAGCGGCGCTTTTATAAAACGGTTACCACACAATAAAAATATTAAAATCAAAAATATATATTAATTTATATATATTAAGTTGTACTTTTTCATAAAGTAAAATCATTAACTGCCTTCCGCTGTAAAAAGTAGTCCCTAACTGCTGCAGCTGTGTTTACGTTGCTAAGGGTGGTTGCTAAGGGGGTTCAATGATAAACAAAACCGTTGAGTGAAGCGGTCATAGCAGTGCCGTATCATGAATACGACACAGCTGCTGACCAATCAGAATTGAGGAATGGAAATAACCGTTTTATAATTTGAAATAAATTCTAATAGTAACAGAAATAGTCATTTAAATTGTAATAATATTTCACAGTATTACTATTCACACTATATTTTTGATCAAATAAAGGCAGCCTTGCTGATCATAAGAGACTTTTTTTTCCTACTGGGCCCCTAGTTTTGAATAGTACATAATAAATTATAAATTTATTACAAAAATATGTAGTAAATGTTACTCATCCAACAACAAATCTTTTAGATGAAAGTGCATCAAATGATATCTAGCAGTAGACTTGGGTGATGGCAACACTGATAACCTACCAAATATTACTAGATAGATAGATAGAACGATATAGAATGATAGAATGAATGACAGAATGAACGATAGATAGAACAATGGAATAAACGATAGATGGAACGTTATAACAATAGAATGGACAATAGAACGAATGATAGAGCGATAGAACAATAGATAGACAGATAGATGGAATGATAGAATGAACAATAGATAGAATGACAGAATGAGCAATAGAATGATAGATACATATAGACAGACAGATGACAGAACAATAGAGTGAATGATAGATAGAATGACAGAATGAACAGTAGATAGATAGGTAGATAGATGTTAGATAGAATGAATGATAGATAGACAGACAGACAGATAGAATGAACGATAGAACAGAATGAACGATAGATGATAGATAGATAGATAGATAGAATGAAGGATTGATAGATATCTAGACAAATATACAGAATGAACGATAGATAGAACAGCAGAATGAACGATAGATAGATATACAGACAAATATACAGAATGAACGATAGAACAATAGAATGAACAATAGACATAATGAACGATACTGTATAGATAGAACGTTAAAACGACAGAATGAATAGAACGAATGATAGAATGATGGAGCGATAGAACAATAGATGGATAGATACATAGATTATACATAGAATGATAGAATAAATGATAGAATGAAAGTTAGATAGATAGATAGAACAAAAGAGTGAACTATAAATAGAACTGCAGAATGAACAATAAATAGACAGACAGACAGACAGACAGACAGACAGACAGAGAATGAACAATAGAATGATAGAATGAACGATAGATAGATAAAACGATGGAATGAACGACAGATAGAACGTTAGAACAAACAATAGAATGATAGAGCAATAGAACAATAGGTGGAATGATAGATGAATGATAGAATGAACAATAGATAGATAGAACAACAGAATGAACGATAGATAGAATGTTAGAATGATAAATAGAATGAATGATAGAACGATAGAACAATAGAATGAACAATAGATAGATATAGATAGAACGTTAAAATGATAGACTGGACAATAGAACGAATGATAGAACAATAGAATGAATGATAGATATATAGATATAGATAGAAGATTAGAATGACAGAATGAACAATAGAACGAATGATAGAACGATAGAACAATAGAATGAACAATAGATATAGATAGAACGTTAGAATGATAGAATAAACAATAGAACGAATGATACAATGATAAAACAATAGAACAATAGAATGAATGATAGATTTTTTTTTTTTTTTTTTTTAAAGTCTCCTTTTGACGAACATGCAGTATTTGCAGTTCACTCATGGTATGTGCTGATCCAGCATTGTTCAGAGGTTGCTGTGAGGTTAGAAAGGAAGCTTTGAAGGTTTACTTAGGAGTGGACTGACACTTTATGATACTGAGCGGGGAATTCAAGGCCAAGCCCTACAGAGGAATCCATCTGTACTCCAAAAGAGACCTGGGAAGAAAGACTGCAAATACACTCATGCAGCAGACCCTAGCAAAACAGCACAACCATGTTTATCATTTATATTAGTAAAGCACAATTATATTAGTATAGTACATGAATTATATAAGTGGTCTCGATCGATTTAAGAAACATATCATTGAGGAAACCTTCTGTTTTTGTCTTTCCACCTCAAACACACAGCTTGAAATTAGATTTATACATTTACAGCTGGTTTGAAATCAAGTCATTTGTTAATGCGTCTCGGTCTGAGTGATAAATAAAATTACATTTTTTTCCCCTAAATGTCTACAAGTTTGCATGATTACTATGACAGCTTGAGTGGAAATTTAGCAAAAACAACTGAACAATAAAAGAAAGCACATCTGGTCACATTTAACTTGCCATTTCAACACTCAGATTTCTTCTAGAAAACTACCACAGACCAGCTGGACACGAGCTTTCACAACCAGCCTGAATTAGCTCCAGTTCCACAATCAGAATGTGGCCTAGCCCATTGGTTAGAGCTGGGAATGATGTAACCTAACTACAGCAGGTTCAAACCCTACTAAAGTGAGCCAGTTGACTAAGGATTGCTTGAGGGTTCCTTTGAGTTGCTTTTAAATTAAATATGAGCTAAAAGACTGATTAGTATCATTAGTTAAGACAAATAGATATGGAATGCCAGGCTTGGATATCCAAGACTTTGCAATCTGACACTCTTGTCAAACTCACCTGGAAAATAAGCACTTTGAAGTTCTTCCTCTTGAGGAGCTCATGCTCATTGTTCTCCAGTTTTTTGATCTGTCCCGCTTGCTTCTCCAGGTCCGTGCGCACGCTCTTCACGTTGACGTTCACTTTCCGCACCTTGTCCAGGAGCTTGTTGACTGTTCCGGCCGTTCCTACGTGACTCTTCGCAAGCTTGGCCAGCTCCGTCTGGATGCTGCTCATGTTCTTCTCCATGGTCTCCTGCTTGGCCTCGAGACCTGTCTGAGTCTGCTGGATCTGGTCCACCACACCTATGATTTTGTCTAGGAGTGCCAGGACCATCATGCCAGTAGCTTGGGCCTCAGACTTCTGGGCCTCACTGCTGCCGCCTCCGTCGAGTCCCGGGCCCAA
Organism: Garra rufa; assembly: GCF_049309525.1. NCBI lineage: Eukaryota > Metazoa > Chordata > Actinopteri > Cypriniformes > Cyprinidae > Garra > Garra rufa. The sequence continues at coordinate 45,758,506 of NC_133361.1, forward strand.
CACCAGGTCCACCTCTTCTTCCGAGTCGTCGTCGTCGTCATCGTCGCCTCGTTTTGACTTGTACACCTTGGAGGTGGTGGCGGGTTTGGTGGCAGCGGGCACCAAGGCGACCTCCTCATCGTCATCAGAGACTTCGGCGAAGACGGCACGCTCCAGTTTGAATTCTGTGTCGGCCATGGCTCGGTTTCAAGTAGACTCGGATGAGACGCAAACAAGCTTACTTGCAGACAGAGAGCTGAAGCATGCACACTCGTTGCCCGGTGTGCAAGAACGCAGTCCTGGGGTAAAAATAAAGTACTAAAAAAAGACTTGAATGACAGTAGACACCCAACGATCAGAGTGGAACAACTTCAACTTGCAGGCAACAATCTTCGACAACTCTTCTTAGCTACTAATTTTTCCTTCAGGTCACCTGTACTACCTTCTACAACTACTCTCTAGGTTGGCTGTAATGCCTCAAACTTTCCCTCCCTTCCTCTTTTCCTCAAGTCTACTCTGGGACCTCGGCCAGACGGTGGAAGCGGGCTCTCTCTCCAAGATGTGTGGGAGTGTGAAGGTGGTAAGGAAGAGTGTGACCACAGCTCCTCGTGAAGCCCGTCCGTCAGGTCTTCCCTTTCCCTCCTTAGTCCAGCCCTTGACTGTGATCACTTACTGTAAGGTCACACCCACACTGACCCTTTAAGGGGAGTCTCCACCCTCCCTAGAGCCTGGCAACAGATACAAGAACACATGCCCACCAACTCTTTTACACAAGGGTATGAGACAAACAGCTCAAAATCGATTCATGACTCATTAAAGCGTAAACCTGATCCTGAGAATTACTATCAAACACACGCTGCATTACTGGAAACACCATAGGCATTACAATAAACAAGTCTATATAGTGCACACTTTTAACTTTGTGCTCTAAGTGCTTTGTTATTTAATTCATCAGGACTAAGATGTTAAGTTTAATGTACACCTTGCAGAACCATTTAGAAAAATGACCCAGATCAAAAGTTTACATACACTTGATTCTTAATACTGTGTTGTTACCTGAATGATCCACAGCTGTTTTTTTTTTTTTTGGTTTAGTGACAGTTAAGTCTCTTGTTTGTCCTGAACAGTTAAACTGCCCACTGTTCTTCAGAAAAATCCTTCAGGTCACAAATTCTTTGGTTTTTCAGCATTTTTGTGTATTTTAACCCTTTCCAACAATAACTGTATGATTTTGAGAACCATCTTTTCACACTGAGGACAACTGAGGGATTCAGTATTAAAGAAATGTTCAATCAAAGAAGGTTCAAACACTCACTGATGCTTTAAAAGGAAACACAAAGCATTAAGAGTCGGCGGAGAAAACTTTGAATTTGAAGATCAGGGTAAATTTAACTTATTTTGTCATCTGGGAAACATGTAAGGTCAGTACTAAATGAAAAAAAAAAACATGATTTTTAGGCAAAATGTAAAAAAATGTACACATTTTCTGTTCAAAAGTTTACACCCTTGGCTCTTACTGCATTGTGTTTCCTTCTGGAGCATCAGTGAGCGTTTGAACCTTCTGTAATCTTTGCAGGAGTCCCTCAGTTATACTCAGTGTGAAAAGATTGATCTTAAAATCATACAGACATTGTTGGAAAGGATTCAAATACACAAAAATGCTGAAAAAACAAAACAAAGAATTTGTGGGACCTGAACGATTTTTTCTAAAGAAAAGCAGGCAGTTTAACTGTTCAGGACAAACAAGGGACTCACGCATAACTATCACTAAACAAACAACAAAAAAAAGTTAGATGTTTGCTTATCAGCCAAGCATCATTGGAGTAGGAGTTTCCTCTCTAGCAAGTGTGAGCGATTAAAGGACTCTTTAAGATGGGATAGGGGGAATGGCTTGGTACTTTTTGTTAGCATAGAAAAATTTTGTCTGAAATGTAATTAAAGGATTAGTTCACTTCTAGAACAAAAATTTCCTGATAATGTACTTGCCAACATGTCATTCAAGATCATATCTTTCTTTCTTCAGTTGAAAAGAAATCAAGGTTTTAAAAGAAAACATTGCAGGATTTTTCTCCATATAGAGGACTTTAATGGGGACCAACAGGTTGAAGGTCCAAACTGCAGTTTCAGTGCAGCTTCAAAGGGCTCTACACGATCCCAGTCGACGAATAAGGGTCTTATCTAGTAAAACGATTGGTCGTTTTCTAATAAAAAAATAAATAAAAAATTATACCTTGCACTAGCTTTATCTCACCCATTACGTAATCCCACATGCGTGATGTAGGTGGAAGTACCGACCCAGTGTTTACAAAGCGAACGTGCAAAGAAAGTCAAACTCTCTTTAAAAAAAGAGGTAAAACAACAACGTCTGACAATTTTCTAGTTGGAGGAGAAAATGAGATGGAGTTCTAAGACTCACACAACCTTTTGAGTACACAGACAGACTGAAGTACACAGACGAAGAACTAACCACGCATGACTTTTCCAACGCAATGTGTGTAGTTGCGGATTCACATTGCAGAGCTAGTGCAAGACAAGCATTTGTGGTTAAAAAGTATATACAATTTTTTATTTTGTAGAAAATGACTGATCGTTTCGCTTGGTTGGGATTGTGCAGAGCCCTTTGAAGCTGCATTGAAACAGCTTCAACCGGTTGATCCCCATTGAAGTCCACCATATGGAAAAAAACTTGAATTTCTTTTCAACTGAAGAAATAATGAATTTTTAATCTGGAAGTGAACTAATGCTTTAAGAAATATCACAAGAGTACGAGTGCTTTCGTTCCAAATATCAGCTTGACTAATTTGAAACCACAGCAATAACACTTAGGAAAAAAAAAAAACAGAAATATTATTACATCATTTAATGTTTATTAACATTAATATTTTAGGTATCATAATTATACTATATATAATTAATAATGATTATTAAATTAATTGTATCATACATGTATTGACATGATTTATGAACAGATATTTTTTCCACATGTATGCAAAAGAAAAAAACTCAATTATGAGTTCAGATCCACTCCTTCCTATTTATTGACAAACAAAACAGACATAATCACTCAGCTTCACTTACTGCTTTTACTTGGTATAGTTAATTTCTCAATGACTCCCTCTGGCATCTAGCAAACCAACACATTTTCTTCAGGAGCCAATGCATGTGCATGTTGTAAACTCATTTATAAACAACGATCAAAAAACCCAGAAGTGGGCACTGCAGCAGATTTATGAGATTAACAGAGTCTATATGTGTATTTGCATTTAAATCGCAATAGCAAAACACACAAAAACAGCAACACAGTTTAAGGCCAGCTAAAATATAATTACGCTTTACTTACGCTTTTGAGGGAATGCAAATATCTGCAATAAATCTGGGGGATCATCTGCATGTTATTCAGATATGCTTGATAAGGATATCAGAAGCTTGTGAAATTCTATCAAGGGAAGCTTTCTTAGTTGCATTTGAAATGAGGTCCCTTTGCATGAAAGCTATTATATAAATGTGTCAACATAAAGGATAAAAGATACATAAAAAACAACTAATAATTTAAGAGACCGGAAAAATACTAGAAACAGACACATCTCCATCTATGCAATGTATGGCAACGCCACTTGAGTTTGTGTCATTACATACCATATACATTGATGCAAGAACCGAAGAGTTATGAAATCATCTTGCAGTTCTATCTTAGATTATTTTCAGCTTTAACTAATAACATCTAGTTTACCTGCTAGATTTAAATTATTCCGTTTATGTCCTGATGTAGAACACCTGAGAGATTTAGAGCCTTACAAACTCACAGTGTTCACACAAATCATCAAATCTCACAAGCAATCTGATGGGCTCCTGTGGTTTGAAGGTGTGGTAGTTGGGGAGGGAGAGAACGTGGGTATGGTTTAGTCTTCAAACGTGCCCTCCAGAATGCTGTCAAAAGTAAAAGGCATGAACTTGAAGCCCTGTCCAGTGTAGAATTTATTCTGGAACTCCACCCTACAGAAAATAAATGGAAAAACAAGGTCAGTGAATTGCAACTATGAGTTAATAAAATAAAAGAATTTTCTGATAATTTACTTAAAAACATTCCAGGATTTTTCTCCATATAGTGGATTCAATGGGTTCAAATTGCAGTTTTTTTTAACCACAAATGCTCATCTTGCACTAGCCCGACAATCACAGATGTGTGACGTAGTAAGTAATAAATATATAAATTGTAATTTTTTTTTTTAGAAAATTACTAATTGTTTTGCTAGATAAGACCCTTATTCCTCAGCTGGGATCGTGTAGAGATCTTTGAAGCTGTAATGAAAATGCAATTTGGACCTTCAACCCATTGATCCCCATTGAAGTCCACTATATGGAGAAAAATCCTGGAATGTTTTCCTCAAAAACCTTAATTTCTTTTTGACTAAAGAAAGTCATGGACATCTTGGATGACGTAGGGGTGAGTAAATTTTTATTCTAAAGTGAACTAATCATTTAATACAACTATTTTTGCTTGACTAGCAGTGTATGTGGCCATTGATAGGGGCGACAAAGGGTAATCTGCTCTTTAAAGTGTTAACTGCTTAAATTTATAAAGGCAAGCATTGTGTCTGTGCACTTACCAATGCAATCTGAGAGCATGAAGGAAGGCAGACAGCCCTTCCATGATCAACAGGATAAACACTGTTAGTGTAGCAAAGAAGGCAAAGATGAATGACAGGGCAACGAATCCACCAAAATTCCTAGAAGCGAGGCCCATGTGCATCACCATTGACCACAGGACCTCAGAGAGCTCTGTAATAAAACAGAAACACTTTTTAAGAATCACTTTGTAAAGAATTACTTTATTTCCCTACATTTCATATTGAGAGGAAAATATGATGGACTTTAATTACTTGTCTATAAAGAAGAATTGAGCATAATTCAATTTTCATACATTCCCTGATATTACCAGCTTTTTCATGATTATGGGAATTTACCCTTCGCAGGGAGTTTGATTGACAGGCGATCTGACCAATCATAACGCAGAATCTAACATTTTGTCCGACAAACCAACCAGACAGAAGAGTAGATTAACGTTGGTGGACTTAGGCCGCGATCACACCGAACGCGTCTTTTAGTTCTAAAAACGCGAGGCGCACAGCACTGCCTTGTTTGGTGACTTTTAATAAAAGAGCAGTGTGCTGCGTTTTTTTTTTATGTTGCTAAGCAACGACCAAGACAGCTGTCCTGTCAGTCAAATCAAAGGATTATAGCGCGAGCGCTCTAAAATCTTAGTTTTTTTTGCTGTTAAGTAAACTGTCATATTATCAGAAAGCCTAAATAATACAGCTCCGGGTTACCCACGATAGACACCAAAGGTTTCTCCTCTATTTCTTGCAGTCTCCCGACTTTTTAAGCAACGGTAAACTTTCATCACCACAACAGAAGGCCCGCCTCTCTATTCATTCGATTGGTCAATGGAAAAGAACGCGAATGACGTTGGGCGTTTTTCCGCTCAGAGTTGATTTTTTTTTCAACTTCAGGCGCTCAGAGCGCTTCTGCAAAAACGCGAGGCGCAGCAGGCGGCGAAAACGCGAGGCGCCTGGTGCGCATAAGCGGCGCGCAGAACGCTCACTGCCAACAGAAAACCATTCAAAAGAGGCGCCTCCAACTGCTAAAACGCGTTCGGTATGATCGCGGCCTTAAAGGGCTAGTCCACCCCCCCAAAAAATTAGCCCAATTATTTACTCACCATCCAGGCATCCTAGGTGTATGTGACTTTTATTATACTGCCTAAGAACTGCATGGGCGGGTGTTCTTCTTCATCAGTCCAAATTCCAATAAAGAGCATCAATCCATAATAAAAAGTGCCTCACACTTTTAACAATAAAGGCCTCCTGTAGTGAATCGATTAATTTTTGCAGTTCTGGGCAGGTGACGTAGGATGTTGGCGGTGCGAATGAACTCAGAAGTGACGAATGTGAACGCGCCTTGGACAGATCAAAACAAAACACTGGTCACGACTTAAATGTACAAAATGAGGATTTGTAAAGAAAAATGTCAGAGGATTTCGATATAAGCCAAAAGGAGACTGGTTTCCCTTTGCTGAAGTAAAGAAACTTTGCTTCCTTTGCGCTTGTTCAACGTCGTTGTCCTACGTCATCCACTCGGAAGGGCTTCTGTGTACGACCAGTTGGCAAAAGCTAGATTAAGGTGATTATTATGTTTTAAATATGGGTATTTTTCTTACAAAAATACATCGATTCACTTTATTCACCCTGCCAAAGCAATGTGAGGCACTTTTTATTATGGATGGATGCACTTTATTGGACTTGTTCTGGACTGATGAAGACAAACCCCTGCATTTCTAAAGCTTGAAAATGCCAGTATAATTTTTAATTTACCTATGATTGGATTCGTCTGAAAGAAGGAAGTCATATACACCTAGGATGCCTAGAGGTTGAGTAAATAATAGGCTAATTTTTGTTTTAAACCCTCAAACTAACCCTTTAAACTTAAAAAAGGTGTATTGATGTCTTTTCACGGTTGAAACAAAATACCTTGTGTTGTTTTATTCATGTTTATTTCATACTACAACTAGTAAAGACGAGGAGATGATGGTTCACGTGCTGTTTGAACTGAGCTGCTACAGTGATCTGTCATGCCACATTAAAGAGCCACAAAACGTTATTTATTGTATTATGTTTCTTACAAAATGACAAAACTTAAAAGCTGAAACCTTGTTTCAAGCCAAAAGTAACCTGCTCTGTCTTGTTTGTTGGCACGTTATCAGTTTACTCTTTGCTTCGCAATGTTTTTCTCAAGATGTGTGGCATGAGAGCACCATGGTTTGTCGGACCTAGAAACAGTAACGAAGAGAGGCGGGACTTTGCGAAGGGTCAATTCTGTTCATACTTTCTTTGGGTGGAATCGGTACAATAAATGTACTTACACATGTGTGTGCATTACTTACGCGCATGGGCCAGACTCAGCGCCCAAAGCCGTAGATAAGAGGCGGTATTTGAGATGCAGCCTAGGCAGTACTCTATAGTGTGAATGGCTTGATGCACTGCAACATCTGCAAAATCAAACTAACGACAGAGAGAAAGAAAGAGAGCAATAAGAGCTGTTCAGACTAATGAAAACACAAAAATCAAATCCCACTCCCAGCTCAATCACAGCATGATTAGCAGCCCTGAATCTCATGGGCACGAGGGCCTTTCAGATCATCAGCATCATTTGGTGTGATACATATCACAATCACACTCCATCACGACTCATTGGATTATGCCCATGTAACGGTGGTGGCTAAAACAAAGGAAATTGAGTGTCTAGAAAAGAATCTAGTTGTACTGGAAAAGGACCGAACACCAACTACAGGAGACTACCCAACACTGAAGCCTGCAGGAACACACACACAAGCCAAAGTGCAAGAGAATTGCACAAGTAATGGCGCACACACACACACACACACACACACACACACACACACACACACACACACACACACACACAAATGTAAAGAAATGACAACAAACGTCTACACAGAGAGTCGAGAAGGCTGTGTGCTCTTACCACTTCCTCCTCTGACTGCTTGAAAGGTAATCAGACACATGCACAGACAGACACACAGGGTTAAAACAAGGTTAATGACAGAGTTAGAATCTGATGAAGAGACAGTGAGAGGAAAAATACACCTAGGTTTACAGAAAATGCAAAGATGTAATAACCAACACATTTATTGCCAGTCACAGCAAAATGCAGTGGCCCCACAAAGTATTCAGACACTTAAGCCACACTTACAAATGCATGAATGACAGTGCATGACATAAAATATAACAAAGCAAGTGGCATTTATTTTTTAAGAGACACATAGCTCACCAACTAAAACATTTCATAAAGTGATTTAGGTTTGAAACAGACAGTTTGGACATTTTCTGTTTGTCAAAATAGGAACGTGATGTGATTAATTACACCTGTTAGGACACCTTCGTGAAACTGAGAGGGACTGACTTTATATGTCCACTTAAAATCGCTGTGACCAGTAATTACAAAAATAGCAAAGAAATCACCTGGTGTCATTTGTTTGCAAATGCCACTTGGTTTTTGTAAATTTAAAAAGGGTAGTTCACCCAAAAAAAGAAATTCTGTCATTAATTACACTTATGTTGTTCCAAACCTGTAAGGCTTTTGTTCATGTTCAGAAATTAAGATATTTTTGATGAAACTGAAATTAAATTAGTCCATGCAACATCAGTATTTCATCTGTAATTTTATTAACTACTAGAATATTATAAAAATCCCCCCCCAAAAAACAAAATTCAAGTTTTTTTTTTATTTTTTTACAAAAAACTAAAAACAAGAATTTAGCTAAGGGGGGAGGAGCTGTTTTCTAATTTTTCTACTTCCCATATTGAATCAAAAAACAAGTGAACAAATTATACAAAACTTAAACGTGTGTTCAGGAAAATACCACAATGCATGCGGCATGCTTTGTTTACAAGTAGAAGATGACGCACACCATACATAAAACAGTCTTCGGAAACATCTGAAGATTTCGACAGAGAGGACGACTTGCAGTTTTTTGCCCAGCCTTACTTATTTGAACCAGAATATACAGACGATTAACGAAGAGAGATGGACTTCTTATGTTGAAATTGTTGAATTGTTTTTTTTTGGTATCTTTTCGCACAAAGAGTATTCTTAGCTTCATACAATTTTGGTTGAACCGCTGATGTCACATGGACTATTTTAACAATGCCCTTACTACCTTTCTGGGTGTTAAACGTTCCAGTTGCGTTGCTGTCTATCAGGATCAGAAAGCTCTTGGATTTCATCAAAAATATCTTAATTTCTGTTCTGAAGATGAACAAAGGTCTTATGGTTTTGAAACAACAAGAGGTTGACTATTCTTTCAAGTGCGGCTTCAGTGACCAAATACTTTATAGGGTCACTAAAAACGCCAAAATGAGAGAGTCAGTCTCCAGTAAAGTGACTTTAATGGCTGACTGTGACTGTGGAACGGAAGGTGGAAGAATATTTGGCACTAATGCACTAAAAAAGAAGCCTGAAAATATTGCAGGTTATCTGCTTCCATTTTATTTCCAGAGAAGAGAAACCCTGTTAGCCAGGTGGGTGTTTGTTTATTGTTTTGAGGCTGGTTGCCATGGGATACAGTGGTTGGAGGGAGAGATAGTGCTTTTAAAAGGGGCTGCCCCAATTTAGACCAGCACTGGTATGCAGATCACAGATCCAGTGAGTCACAGAATGGAATGCCCACTGCAGACGAACGACCCCACTGACAACTGCAGCGGCTTTTACTCGGGTGTGACTTGTCGCCGTGCGGGTGGGAACAAGTTTCACATAGAATACTAAAAAGAAATTCACTTTAATTATTCTTATGATAAAGCGTTAAGATATTTCCAGGATCAACAGATGACCTCACGTGGAGTGTCAGACAGAAAAACCCGACCCAAACAAATATCCAGATAAATGGGTTGGCAGAACATGCATCATAGAAAGACTATTGTTACATTTCACAAAATAAAGCATTTTTGTAAAATGAAAAGAAACAAGGATGGGTAAACTATTACATTAGTAAAATGATTAGTTATTCTATAGGCTAGTTGTTTGAGAGATAGACAGACATATATAAAAAAAAGAGAGATAATGTTCCCTCACCTCAGGTGAATCTTCCTCTAAGTTTTGGGAAAGCTGGTCATGTTGAATGATCTCAGCTTCATCCTCTGTGGGGCCGTTACCCACATGTATTCCCCCAAAGTTTTGCGTTCCCTGCAGAAAAAGTCACACTAGGTCATGGATGTGTGTAGAATTAATGTATAGGTTTTAGCTGAGCCTTTACATAGTAATCATGGTTTCCACACTTTATAACTAATAAAAAAAGTCAGCAAATTAAAATGATTTCTGAAGGATCGTGTGACACTAAAGGTGTAAATTCAGGAATAAATCACATTTGAAAACATTAAAATAGAAAGCAGTTATTTTAAATGGTAGTAATATTTTACAACATTTGTTTTTGTGTATTTGTGTTACTTTCAAATTTTTAAAATATCTTGACAATACAACTACACTTATGAGACATCCATGTGGACATTAATGGCTATTTTAAATAATTTCACTACTGGTGTAGCAATGATTATTCATGTTCACAATCTAAACACTCCACATCCCACATACGACTTATTCTGGATACAGATATTACAAGATAAAAACACTGTCTAAAAATAAATGCACTACCGGTCAAAAGTTTTTGGACAGTCAGATTTTTAAAGGTTTTTCAAAGAAGACTCTTCTGCTCACCAAGCCTGCAATTTTTTTTTTTTTTTTTAACCAAAGTACAGCAAAAACAGTAAAATTTTGAAATATTTGTACTATTTAAAATAACTATTTTCTATTTGAATACATTTTTAAATGTAATTTATTCCTGTGATCAAAGCTAAATTTTCAGCATCTTTACTACAGTCTTCAGTGTCACATGATCCTTCAGAAATCATTCTAATATGCTGATTTGCTGTGCAATAAACATTTCTTGGGGGGGGGGGGGGGGGATTAATAATTTTATTTAGCAAGGATGCTTTAAATTGATCAAAAATTGATCAAAATAATGTTACAATTTTTTTTTTTATTTCAGATAAATGCTGTTCTTCTGAACTTCCTATTCATTAAAGAAGCCTGAAACAAATTCTACTCAGCTGTTTACAACATAATAATAATAATAGTTATTTTTGAGCAGCAAATCAGAGTATTAAAATGATTTCTGAAGGATCGTGTGACTGGAGTAATGAAGCTAAAAATTCAGCTTTGAAATCGCAGGAATTAATTACATTTTAAAAGAAGTTTTAAAAAAAAGCAGTTATTTTAAATAATAAAAATATTTCTACATTTTACTGTTTTCGCTTTACTTTGGATCAAATAAATGCAGGCTTGGTGAGCAGAAGAGACTTCTTTAAAAAACAATAAAAATCTTACTGCCCAAAAAATGTTTGACTGGTAGTGTATCTTTAAAACTGGTCACGTAGGAATCTCTAATGTGGTGTGTCGAACAGGTCCTTACCAGATTTCTTCTCCAGAGGTATTGCCTGCGCATTACTAAGGTCTTTACTATAAGCATACACGGTACACAGGCGAGGGCTATAATAACTAGCAGACACTGAATTACAACCTACAGAGACAAAGAAAAAGAGAGAAACAGTTTTAAATGTCAAGTTGACTCATTTGCCACATATACCGATGAGTTCATGTCAGTGTGTGTACCTGTCCCGTGTAAAATGGTTTGTTTGTGGGATCGTTGTAGCTGAAGAGGCACATGTTGATGAAGGTTATTAGAAGACTGGGGGCTTCTTTGGAGCTCTTGGCATCATATGCCAGCCACTTGTAAAAAATGAGGAGTACCAGGTAACCAAACAAACTGACCAAGAAGACGATCTCAGGAATGAAACCCAGGAAGATATTCAGAGGTTTTTTGAAGTACCTTAACATAGAGACAAATAGACTTCAATTAGAATTAAATGTTAATACACATCTACTAAGAGTAACAACAGACATGTGCGTACATGTGATTGAAAAGACTGAGAGTAACTCCAAACGTCATGTGGACGACTCCCAGAATTATCGACATCTTCATCTTGAAGGAGTTCAGAAACGTGAGCTTATTGGCGGCAATGTTCCAGATCTGTAAGAGGAGAAAGGAAACAGATCTTAAAGGGCTGAAGTTAGACTATCTTTGTCTCAGAACTGTTTTGAAACTAGGTGCTTACTGGGTCAATGCCAATTGGATAGGGTCCATTAAACACTTTTGGCACATCAGGGTTTAGCTGCAATACCCGGTTATCCTCCAGTGTCTTAAACCTGATTGAGATAATGGAAAAGCTGCGTTAAAAATAATCATGTCCTAATGGCTATGCATGAAGATTTAATCTGAATAATCAGTTCAAACTCAAACAAGTGGCTAATTATGAGAACCCCCATAAAACAACAATGAACCCTCAGAGAAAGAGAAAGGTAAAAACAATGGGAACAACTCACGTCCAGTTCTCTCCTTTCTCTCCAAACATGGGTCTGACACTCCAGCCCGAGCCGAAGACATTGAGAGATTTGGAGAAGCAGTCGTTGTAGATAATCCCAGTATAAACTGAAAATAGTCCCATCAGGAGAATAATGTAACGGCCCGCAAAAATCATGTTAAACATCTAGAGACAGAGAGAAAACTGTGATTTGTAATGGCCCAAACTATCAAATAAATGTAGAATCTATAAAAAGGAAGTATATTTAATATAAAGCTTGTTAAATTGCATCTTTTTACCAATTACTATAAAGGCCAGTATGACCAATAGAAATACAGTTTCTTATTTATTTTCCGATTTTCTGAATAAAAGCCATAAACTGTACATTTTTAGATTTTTAATTACCAGATAAATGATCAATCTTACACTGCCTTTCAAAAGTTTGGGGTCAGTAAGATTATTAAATGTTTTTTATGTGATCAATAACTAAAAAAAAAGGTAATATTATTGCAATTAAATTTTTTTTTTTTTTTTTTTAAATGTACTTTAAAACATTACGTTATTCCTGTTTCAGCATCATTACTCCGGTCTTAAGTGTCACATGATCCTTCCGTGCTGGAAACAGTTGTGCTGCTTAATATTTTGTTGGAACCTGTGATACTTTTATCAGGATTCTTTGATGAATAAAAAGTTAAAGAACAGCTTTTATTCAAAATAGAAATCTTTTATTAACATATATAAGCACTTTTGAACAATTTAACACATCCTTGCTGAATAAAAGTATTAATTTCTTTCAAAGAAAGAAAAAAAAAAGACCCCAAACTTTGAATGGTAGTGTACATTATTACAAAAGATTTCCATTTTAAATAAATACTGTTCTTTTAAACTTTTTATTCATCAAAGAATCCTGAAAAATTATCACAGGATCCAAAAAAAAAAAAAAAAAATGCTGTTTCCAACATTGAGAATAAATCAGCATTTTAGAATGATTTCTGAAGGATCGTGTGACACTAAAGACTGGACTAATTATGCTGAAAATTCAGCTTTGCATCTCAGGAATAAATTCTATTTTAAAGTATATTTTATTATATTATTTTATTTATTGTTCTGTATTTTTAATAAAAAACACTAGCAGAAAAGTCTTGAAAAACATTACAAATATTACTGATGCCAAACTTCTGAACGGTTGTGTATAACTTTTAACCTAAACCTAAAACTATCATCACACAAATCCATTATGATAAATGTCACATTTAGATTTGCTTCTATTTAGTGTGAAATAACCCATAATAAAAGTCTGTTTTATTCTTTACTTCAAAACTTAAACATAAAATCAATTTAAAAATCAAAATAGTTAAAACAAGTAAGATCAATATTTTCTGTATTCAGTATCTACACATAAATAAAGACTATGAATAATAATTCATTTGAACAAGATGATCAAACAATAATTATGAGATGGGTGGATACATGGACAGGAGGATAGATACCTCATTGTCGTTTTTCTGGGCAATTAGTCGGGTCTCTCGCAGTACCAAATAAAGTGCAGCGCAGGTCATGAGTATACCGTGACCCAGATCGCCAAACATGACCGCAAACAGGAAGGGGAATGTGATGATGGTGTATGGAGCTGAACATGGATACAAAAAATATGTTGTGACACAAAAAAACAAAAAAAAAAATGAAATAGCACACCAGTAGCACACCAGGATCGGCTGATCAGCAGCTCATTTTAATTACTACAAAGGATATTGGGACTTGCTCTGTGACAGAATTATTAAAGGTCAGGGTTACCAGGGTTGATTTCCCGGTAGTTGCTGATGCCATAGGCATCAACGATGCTCTGAAATCCAGAGGTGAACTTATTGGTTTTGTTGTAGGTGGGTGGGGTCTGTTTGGTCTGCATTCTGTTCAGGATGGAGGGAACGGTGGATCCACTTTTCTCCTGCATGAAGTAGAGCAAAATTTAACACAAACAGCCATGCGTCAACTTTTTATTTACAGTTGAGGTCAAAAGTTTACAATACATTCTGAATTTAAAGATCACGGACATTTTTGTCTTCTGGGAAACATGTAACTATCTTCTGTAGCCTCTAAATGGCAGTACCAAAAGAAAAAAATATGATATTCAGGCAAAATAAGAAAAATGTACACATCTCCATTCTGTGCAAAAGTTTTCACTCCCAGCTCTTCATGCATTGCGTTTCCTTCTGGAACATCAGTGAGCGTTTGAACCTTCTGTAATAGTAGCAAAAATGCTGAAAAACCAAATGGACTTTTCTGAAGAACAGCAGGCAGTTTAACAGGACAAACAAGGGACTCATGAACTCTTATTTAAGCCAGTACTAAAAAAAACAAACATGGATTTTGTATGAGCCATCTTATTTTGGTAAATTTAATTAACATTTTGCAGATTCTGAAGAGGGGGGGGGGGGGTGTAGACTTTTGACCTCAACTGTATTTAGTCATATATATAGTCAATCTTGACCTGTTTTTGTTTAGTCAAGTTTCTGTCTAAGCATTTTAGTCTAGTTTTGGTCAATAAAATCTTCACATTTTCATTATTCTGTATTATGGTTTAACTGGTTAGACTAATGCACTCTCTCTGCCTACATTATGAAAACTGGTAATGAAACAAAAAATAAGTCTATTATAATAAAGGTGAAATTCCTAACAGTAATTCCAATAATTCCAAATTTCAATAATGCCTCTCTATTAAAACAACAGCGGGTATGCTGTTCACATTTACTCAGCAACCACAATCGCAAACAATATAGTCAAGATCTCATGACAGAACACAGACTGGCTCAATGACACTTTCATTTAAGCTGAACATCTCACATGGAGATGCTCCAGCTTACTTGTTTGTCGGTGGTTTCAAATTATCGCTGCACTTCATTAAGTAAAAGCAAGCATGTGGCATGGGGATTTGAACTTTTGATATCTGGCAACCGTACACATAACAAATAAATAGAGATTTTGTTTTTCTTAAAAAAAAAATACATTTAGTCTCATCGTTTATTGTCAATGATATTACATGTTGATATAGTCACAGTTGTCATTTATTGACAGTATTGTAGTCTTGTCATCGCCTCGTTTTAGTCATGGGAAAAAACCTAATCATGGAACATTTTTCATGATAGTTTTCATTAAAGAAATTAACACTATTTGTAACTCTACATTGCTTTTACACAAATGTTAATTTATCTGCGGAAAATGTGTCACTTATGGGCTTAAATTTTAAACAGATGCTGCATATTATAATCTGAACTTGAGTACCAACTTTACAGCATGCAAGTGCGTATGAAGGCAATGTGTAAGACAGCTGATATTAATAGCCACTAGTTAAATAAGGCATGAGGAAGAATGCCATGTGTAAGGACAGGCTTTGAACTAGCACGCAAGCACAATCCCTCACATTTCAACACACTGCCTACATGGACTTAACACTATTACACGTCTAGTTTAAGTTCAGAAGGAAGCTGCTTTTTTGTTACCAAACAATGCCTTACATGGATTTACACATTAGTAAGAATCCACTTGTAAGAATCCCTCTGTAGGTTGCTGGCTATAAATCCACAACCCGTTTTAACCCTATAAAGACTGAGAGGCAGACACAGAAGAACAGAAGGAGAATTTGTGTGAGTAGTTAAACCTCTTACGATGTGACTATTACAAGGTTAACACTGTAGTGACCTCTGACCCTTACACTACAACTTCTCACCACAAGGATTACAGGTATTACTCCCACTCCACCCTTAATGTCCTGCTGTGAGAACCTGGACCTCACAGAGGCATCATACCATCTGCTGTGAATAAGCTATGAGAATCTACAATTCACCACTCAAGCGATCTTCAGCACACACTAGATCATCCCGAGACCAAATAATTCACTGAACTGTGTAAGAAATCAGAAAAAAATACTATGCAAACGAACCACTTAGTAACATCATAGCGGAGAACATACTTGTATATACAAGTATGGCTATTAAATGAAGGCACTGTTTACTGGTATGCAATAAAAACACAATATAAATATCTTTTAAATGCACATTACAACTTTTTCATAAAGCATTTATGTATTTTCCAATATATGCAATGCACATCTGGAAAAGAAAAGAGCAGAAGTGATGGACAGAGTCCACTTGTGGTGCTGTGTGAAGGGGCTCAGGTTTCAGCTGCTCTTGACCACAGGAAAATTCAAACTTTGATCTGACGGGTCCCATGACTCAATGTAAAAGCATCTGGGCATTCCGTCCTAACACTCAGTCCCCTGTGCGCATGTGTCTGTGTGTCCTGGGATAATAGAAGCTAAAGCCATGTTTACAAAGTGTGACTCATTGTATGTGATGACAAGAACAAATCGGCTACTCCTTAGAGATAACACATGCGTTGTGGTAATATATGTCATCTAACATACCAATGTAAAACGGACTAAATACAGCCTCTATGTAATGCATCTTACATCAGGAGTCTTGTGAAGGCCTGCACAAATATAATTAATATTTTATGTCCATACATATCAAAGCCACACAATCTTAAAATAAATAGATTTTTTTTAACTAAAGCCCGGCTCACACTACAGGAGTTTTAGCCCGATTTTGCCCCGATTTTCCCCTTCCGAGAATCGGAGCAAAAATCTTGTCAAGCACCTCTATCGGCCCCGATGTTCGGCGCAGATTATCTTGTAATGTGAGGCGTTCAAAGATCGAATCTTGCATCTCCCGATCTGCTAGCTCACAGATCGGGGCTGCCCCGATCAAATCAAATATGTTTGATATTTAAGATTTTAAATCGCGATGATGACGCTATGTGCTTATCAGTACTTTCACAACAGCCAATGAGTGACCACAAAACACGGGTCGTTTGATAGTGGAGATGAAGGAAACTGCTTCTTGAGTTTTTGTAGTAACTGTCTTGTCAGCATAATGTGTCGAAAACGTACCAAAACTGTAAGGAGAAAGAGGAGCTATGCTGAGGTAAAATTGTCTTATAGTTTTGAATAGGCAGATTTTTACCACAGCGGTAGCGAAGTGTTTTATAAATATATATACTGACGTTTGTGTACATAGGCCTATATATAAATACAAATGTATATAATTTTGAAACACAAAATAAATTAGGCTCAAACATTATTAATAAAAAGTGCCTGTTTATTTTAGCACTTACGTCAGTGAACAAAAAACGCTCAAATAAATTAAAGAAATAATATATTTAAATAAGAAAGTAGCCTAAATACAATGTTAAATAGGCTATTAAACAAACATTCGTTGCAAAAATGTCGGACAGCTCATCAGAACTACTGGCCCAAGTCCGACTGGAACCTGTCTTTTTTCCTCTTTCTCTTCCCCATTACACAGCTGCTGTCTTTAATAGCAAAGTGATTACATTTATTTTCGTTTCTTTAGTTTATAAAGTGAATTTAGAGATATATTTGGAACATTTTTTGTTTGTTCAATTCAAGTTTTTTTTTTTTTTTTTTTAAAGTAATGCGACCAGCGGCAAACAGATCAATTTAGCCTTCTCAAGCCATCATGATTTAAATTAAAATCTATATCTATATCTATATATATATTTATAAACTTAAAGCATATCATAATATTTGTTTAATCGTTTAACCTAGATAATGTGTGCTAATAGGCACATATCCAATCGTTTGCGGAGATTGAAAGCTGGAGCGCACCTACATGCATTCGCCGGTGCAATGTGAAACTTCATTTTTGCTCATAAAGCGGCCAGAGTAATATATCATTCAGAATTGTAAAGGGTCTACCTTAGTTCGTGTGTACACAGCGTTAACAAAACGTGCTTTTGAAGAAAACAAACAGGATACGCTTTCTGATGTCTGGTGTTAAAAAGGAGCGCTTCACAATAATTAATATACGCTTTAAATTATTACTTCACTACTATAAAACGAAATAATTAAAATCGAAAACAAAACTCTTTCATAAGCTATAGGCCTAATTCATAAAGATGCATTTAGGCTTTAAAAGTGAGCAGATGGTGAGTCAAGATAGTCAACTTCATCTTTGCGACACGGACTTATTATTATTAATTCAAATATCTCCTTAATTTTTGCCCCGACACATTCATGGTAATTACTTTTTCTGGGGCCATTGAGACCATCACAGCCCTAGTTTTGAACATACCAGGTGAGTGCACAAGTTAACCTATGTAAACATTAGTTGCTGAAATGGAGATTGGCTGTGTGAGATCAGGAGGCATGATAATCCTAATAATATCTTGTAGTGTGTGATGCGCCAGGATTTTCAAATCTTATAGTGCGTGCATGTTTAAGATTTCAGGTAAGATAATCTGCGAAGATTCTCCTTATGTGTGCGCTGCAACCAGATTTCATAATCGGTTAGGATTTTAAAACTCCTGTAGTGTGAGCCGGGCTTAAATTAAAACAG
Source organism: Garra rufa (assembly GCF_049309525.1). Taxonomy (NCBI): domain Eukaryota; kingdom Metazoa; phylum Chordata; class Actinopteri; order Cypriniformes; family Cyprinidae; genus Garra; species Garra rufa. Next base: position 45,776,888 of record NC_133361.1, read on the forward strand.
GCTAAGGCACACATTCAACTGCAAAAGAGGTTAACTGCTAATGTTAATTTTTTCAGCCATTTCATTAGTCTTAGTCCTGGGTCAAATGTACTTTTTAATCATCATATTTAGTCAACAGTGTCCTGTTTTTGTTTTAGTTAAATGTCTGAGCATTTTAGTCTAAAATATTAGTCACATTTTCATCATGCTGTTTAATAGTTAAACTGATCAAAAAAAAAAAACTATTTGCTCAATATTATAATCATAATGATTGTTGTCATTTGACATTTATTTTTGCATTTCAGGTATTGCACTTTCATCATCAATAGAATGTTGTTTATCTTACCTCATCTAGTGTACTGATTTATTAAGATATTTATTATATAAATTAATATCAAAGACTTATTTAATTTCTAATAATTCCAAAGGGCAATAATGTATCTCTATTAAAACAACAGCGGTTGAGTAATTGCACTTATTCAGCAACCACAATCGCAAACAAGTCGAGATCTCATGACAGAACACAGACTTGCTGAATGACACTGAAATTTAGCGATCTCCACGTGAAATGTTTGGCTTAAATGAAAGTTTACTTGTTTGTCAGTGTTTTTAGATCATTGCCTGCGCTTCCGCACTGAAGAGCGAACGTGTGCGCTTAGTTGCCAGATTGCAAAAATTAAACAAAACACTGGACAGAAACTGTATGATTGTAACAGAGAAGCTCTGATTTGGGGATCTGAACTCTTGTCTGGCAATCACATACATGAAAGCTTGCATAATAGAGGCACGTATAGCATTGTGCAATAATATATTGTCTCTTGTTCTGATGAAAATAAAAAAGATTTGGGTCAAGTTTTATTTTTATACAAAAAAAAGAATGTCAACGAACATTTTTCATTGTTTTTGTTAACAAAATTATCACTATATTACTGCAAGTTTAAAATACTCAAGACGCATTTTATTCACCAGATGCATATGTATTAAAAATATTATATGTACTAATAAATCAAAACATACAAATTAGAGGTCGACCGACATTATATTCTGCAGACGCGATGGGTAAAAAAGAAAAGCAGTAAACAGATTGTGCTGATGAGTAAAATCTTTATACTGAATGTGTTAATGTATTATGTGGTAATGTCAAAATAGCTCAAAGAAAAGCCAACAGAATTAACACTAAATTAAATGTTAAATTTTACTCTAAAAAACTGACATTGTTATATTTATGCATTTAAAATGTATTCTACCTCTCTTCAGGGAAAAAAACAGTCAGAAATATTTTCCCCTCATCATGCATTTAGAAAACAAAAAAAAAAATTCCCCCAATAAAATGCTCCTTCAAATAAGAATGACCTTCCCTCTAATATAACAAACTAGTAACAGCAAGTAGCAAATCGTGGTTAATGGCTATTACATAAACTTAAGACGACTGGCTGTTAAATACGTCCCTCAAAAATGTCCAAAAACAATATTCTGTTTTAATAGGATCTACCGTCTCAAGCCATTTCATGGGGTCTTTAAAATATCCATAACTCCATAAACTACAACTGTTCCAATAGGCCTATGTTAAATTAGCCTAAACACATCTTTAGTACAGTCCTAACTAGAGTTTAAATGTCAATGACACAAACCAATTGTAACATTTAAGATGCTGATTTGAGAATAGATATCATTCTTATGACAATGAATGTTTTGAAGAGTAAATGTAATTATAAAGAGTTACCCTGTGATTTGATTTGCTGGATTCAGTTATACTAGGTAGCAGCCTGAAGACACTGTACCTCTGGCTTAAGATCTTAGTAGGTTTACAGAAACAACCAATATATGTTACCCTGGACCACAAAACCAGTCATAAGGGTCAATTTTTTGAAAATGAGATTTATACATCATATAAATCCATTTCCATTGGTGTATGGTTTGTTAAGATAGGACAATATTTGGCCAAGATACAACTATTTGAAAATCTGGAATCTGAGGGTGCAAAAAAAAAAAAAATCTAATTATTGAGAAAATCGTTGTGGAAAATTAAGTTCTTAGCAAGGCATACTACTAATCAAAAATTATGTTTTTTTTTATATATTTATGTAGGAAATTAACAAAATATCTTCATGGAACATAATCTTTACTTAATAATGATTTTTGGCATAAAATAAAAAAAAAACGATCATTTTGATTCATACAATGTATTGTTGACTATTGCTACAAATATACCCGTGCTACTTATGACTGATTTTGTGGTCCAGGGTCACAGATGTGTATGCATGAGTGTGGGTCCTCACCGTGCCCCGACGCAGGGCAAACTGAATGGAGTCTAGATCTGACACGGGGCACCAGATCTCAGCAATCAGACACTTCTGAGTGACATCGATGTTGCAGAGGTTCAGAGTGTGATAAATGGCTTTCATCTTCCGGACCTTAATGAACCATACTCGGACAGTCTTGGCAGCCGCCTGTAAAACACGCTGCCTGTGATCCTCCGTCTGATTCAGCACCTGGAACACACAACAGAGAGGAAGAGCAGGGGTTAAAATGGGAAATATAAGATCACTGAACAAGTGAGAAGATATAGTCACAATTAGAGCTAAAAAGAGCAACCTCAGAGACATGAATATCTCAGCAGACTGCAGTTTAGTGACAAGTCTGATATGGAAACATACTGTAGTGATTTTAAATATCCTATAAATGTCTAAATGTTTTTTTGTGAATATATATTTTTTACAGCTGATTAAAAATATCTTAATTTGTGTTCTGAAGATGAACGAAGGGTTTACAGGTTTGGAACAACATGAGAATGAGAAATTAATGACGGAATTTTCATTTTTTAGTGAACTACCCCTTTAGGTCAGGAGAAGTACACAGAATAACGGTTCTTCATTTAGTTTGAAAAAAAAAAAGCTTTGGGGTTAGTGAGGAAGTTCAGTAATGACTCAGTAATGATTGGATTCAAATCATTCATTTGCTCATAAGCTTGTGAATATTTTTGAGAAACCATTAGACAAGAAAGATTTAGCAGTAGCCAATGCCACCGCACTTTAGTTACAGGTGTTATTCAGAGCTATTGCAAGAATAGCAACAAACAATGGCTCAACTTCAATTATTTGTTCATTGGGAAAGTATACAAGCTGCCTCTGTATGCTCTTCTATAAATAGGATAATTCAAGAGCCACACCTGTTGGTAAATATGTTTGTGAATCCCAAACATTGGTGGTGTGAACATAGCCAATATGGCTTCTATTTAAGTAAGGTGGATTTCTCAATCATTCAGGAGTGGCCAGGGAAGTGTGCCAGTGTCTGGCAACATTAGCATCCAAGTGCGCATTCTCACTCACACGGGTGGGACATACGCAGCCGCCCACTCTGAAATCAGACACACTCGGCCAGGCTAGAATATCCCACATGCTCACCCACACTGAAAACATACGGAGACTCACCCACGCTGACAAATCAGGCAAAATTGCCCACTCTGGGATTCATATAATCCTTAACAATGTGGCCTGAAGCGGTTCTGTCTTCCTCAAACAGCAACAGAAATGCAAACAAGGCATGTGTATCCTACTATAGGGTACTACATTTTCTCTAAAGCTGTGAGAGAAGCACAGGGACATTAACGATTCCTGCCCAACAGACGTACACACACACACCTGCATAGTGACCATTCTCTCTCACCTCAGGGGCACACAGGCCCGCTAATAGCTCGAAGTGAGTCAGCGACATGGAACTCGAGCGTGCACTCCATCCCGGCCCTGTCAGCACTCTTGTGCTTGGATGTGTTCCTTCATTTCTTTTGAATAGTCAGCGAGCAAACGGATATGTATGTGGGATTTCAGAGGGTGTGGGATAAGAGAGAATCAGCAAATAAGTGTGGTGAACAAACTTCCTCAATACGTGGATATGCACAGACATTTCTGTTGTCATGTTTTGACGGTAGCCCTACCTACCTACAAAGGCCTAAAATCTTGCTCCACATGGCTGGCTATAGACCTCAGTCAGGTATTTAGAATTTTAAAACAGGTGAAAACAAGGCTGTGAGGGACATATATCTCTAAATTTGGACTTTTTCTCAGAATTGCAATAATTCTTAAAAAAAAAAAAAAAAGAATTGCAAGTTTGTATTACACAATAAAAATTCACAATCAGGGCACACAGGGCTAAAGGCATGCCCAAAGAAAAACGTGCTTTTCACTGTGCTCAAAGTGTACGAGTCATTTATTTTGAGGTGGCAAGGGGGTAAATGGGGGTAAAAGGCACACAGAATTGATACAAATACTTTAGCTAAAATAATGTTTTTTTTTTTAATAATGTATACGTTAATACTTGTTCGAAACAATCACTAGAAAAGTTTGAACTATTTTCTGCTTATTTTAATAAATAAAATAATTTTTTTCAATAAATATACTGTAATTAAACTGTTAATATAAAACATTTTAAAATACAGAAAAAAATTATTTTTAAATGTAAAGATTCTGAAAAGCACTGAAGGAGATCCAATAGTAATTTAATATAGATTTACAGTAGTAACAACAAATTATATGTTATTATTTGATTTGTTTCATTCTTAACATGGTGATTATCTTTAAGATGGACACCCAACATAATATGTGACCCTGGACTACAAAATCAGTCATAAGGTTAAATTTTACAAAACTGAGATGTATACATCATTAATAAGCTTTCTCAATAAATAAGCTTTCTATTGATGTATGGTTTGTTAGGATAGGATAATATTTGGCCGAGATACGCCTACTTGAAAGTCTAGAATCTGAGGGTGCAAAAAAAATCTAAATACTGAGAAAAACACCTTTAAAGTTCTCCAAATTAAGTTCTTAACAATGCATACTACTAATCAAACATTACATTTTGATATATTTATAGTAGGAATTTCACAAAAAACTTCATGGAACATGATCTTTACTTAATTTCCTAATGATTTTTGGCATAAAAGAAAAATCAATAATTTTGACCCATACTATGTATTGCTACAAATATACCCCAGCGACTTAAGACTGGTTTTGTGGTCCAGGGTCACATATATGATATTTACCATTTGAATCTAACAGTGTCATGTCAGCAAATAGAAAAATCAGCCTTAATTATCATGTTAATTATTGTGCCTTTTAGCCCCAACAGCAGGGGTGCTTTTTACCTCAATTACCATACTTTTACATATTCTTTCGTTATTTAAAAAAATGTTGCTTTAATTATATTAAACAAAACTGAAAAACATTAAGAAGACCTTTGTCTCAAGACATACATAATTTTAGCGATTCTCATTTGCTACTTAAATCTACAGTGCATTTTTCTACTATCTAGTGGTTTAGAGAAAAATAATATCAAAGGCGCCTTTTATCCTGGGGCGCCCTCAGCCCCGTCGTACCTTAGCTTTTTTATCTGTTATTAAGTGGTGGAAACGGGCTTCTATATAGTTTTTAAACAAAGTCCTAAATAATGTAATTTTCACAACTTTCAAATCTGTTTTAAGGAGTTTTGTCTATAAAAGTTTATTTTGAAAAGACGCTTTGTAAGTTGAACAATCATTTGTTGTTAAACAACAGTACAAACCATTAAACTCATTGAACTTCATTTCGAACCCTTTACAGCTTCGCTGTCATTCCTGTCAAAAGTTAAATATGGCACAACCCTGACTGTAGTTTATTAAAATTCAAATTCTGATTGGCTGATTTGATTGTTTAGAACAGCATGTCACTGCCAGCAAGCATTGAAAAATGTCATGATGTGGAAACTTGTACATGCCACTGTGCAGAGACTGAGTGAAACTAACGTGAGAACTAAGCGGCAGTGATAAACTGCCATGCCATGTGCTGAAGGTCTAAACTGTGCGGGCATCTGTGTGGGTGGGAAGGTATGGGTACTATGTAAATGTGCGAGGACACACTCACCCAAAGTTTTCCTTCCCAAATAAGGCACTGTGAGAGATTCTCTCAAAGACCCAGAGCTGTAACACCACACTAGCAGTAGCCAATTATGCCTACTAGTAGCCCCTAATGACTCACTGAGGGAGATTCCCTCAGCCGTACAAACCGACAGACAGCGACTGTGTGCTGACACAGCCAGTGGATAATTCAGTCAAATCAGCCTGCACTTTACCGTAAATCTGTTAATTTAATCTCAGCTTATCTTTTATCTCAAGAAAAACAGAAAAGGAAATGAGAGGGACAAAACAGACACACACAGAACTGTGTAGACTTTTGGGATCTAAAATCGAATCCAGAGGTTTTAAAAGTGACACACCTGTAGGAGGCGCCACAGTATACCAGGGAAGCCAAAAAGAAAGAAAAATTGAGTTTAACATGAAATAAAATAAATTAAAAATAAATACATCAAATAAATAGACATACACTCTCATACTGTAGTGCCACAGGGATATTAACCGTGACTAATACAAGAAAAATTTAAATAATCGTATTGACATAAGAACAGAAATACATCAAAATTGTAATTATGTGGGCAACATGAAATATGTGGGGTCTATTTACAGTATAATGCAAGTCACTATTGATAAAAGCATCGGTCAAAATTTGTATGGATCAAAATGATTGATTTTTCTTTTATGCCAAAAATCATTAGGATATTAAGTAAAGATCATGTTCCATGAAGATATTTTGTAAATTTCCTACTGTAAATATAACAAAACTTAATTGTTTAGTAATATGCATTGCTAATAATTTCATTTGGACAACTTTAAGGCAACTTAAAGGCGATTTTCTTAGTATTTAGATTTTTTTTTTAATTAGATTTTTTTTTTTTGCACCCTCAGATTCTATATTTTCAAATATTTGTATCTGAACCAAATATTGTCTTATCCTAACAAATCATACAACAATGGAAAGCTTATTTATACATCTATACATTTATACATTAAAGGTCCCATATTGTACACATTTCTGGAGGTTTGTTTTAGTTGTTGATGTCCTTAAGAATATATATCTGCGGTATAAGTGCCAAAATCCATCTCAATATATTTTTACAGCTCCTTTTTTAGGAGCTCTGTCAAAAACAGGTCGATTTTGGCCCATCTAATTAATATTCATGAGCCTCTCTTCTGATTGGCCTGTTGTTTTCTGAGTGACGCACAGCCAGGCCAATCACAGGTAACTACGGTCATGTATGCTGTAAGCGAGCTCAGAGCCATAGAGAGAGCCTAGCTTGCTGATACTCAACAGGATATTTCAGAATGATCATTAATGTTTTTTCTTTTTCAAACACCGAATGCAGTAAGCTACATAACTGTCGCTTTAGTAAAGCCCCTTTCACAATGCGCGCTGATTCTGGAAAATTACTGGACGAGCGCTGTGTGAACAAAAGCCAGAACCATAAAGGCAGTGTTGTAGTGATTGATGCACGTTATCATGCGACTCTTCACGATGAAAAAATACGTGCAAAGTGGAATGAAGCGGCGATCAGGCAGAGCCAGCTCCGCACTATCAGCGCTGAAGCACAGTTTGTTCAGATTAGTTTAGGTTTAGTGAATCGTACGCGTCGCATTACATCTCACATCCAAACGTCACATGTCTTTATGGGTTGTGTGTAAAGCACACACAGATTCCGGAAAACAACTGTGAATGAACCAAATTAAACAACTTCGGAAAAAATCATGGGACACATTATCCGTGTATTTACCGGAATCGCTGTGTGAAAGAGGCTGAGTTGACTGCCTCTGGTCTCTTATATTCACGTTGTTCTGAAGCCTGTGCAATGATGTCGTTTCCTGACATCCATGGACTGAACAGCGTTTTCTCGACTTGTTTTCGTGTTGTTGTTGCTCAACAATGGAATGGATGCGTTGTTGTCTGGGTTTGACAAAAGGAGGGTGGGACGTGATTGGTGCTCGGGGTGGTGACTGAAGGCGGTGACTGAGTAGATTGGACGTCACATCTTTACGGAAGTCACAGCGTCTCGTGAAAAGAAACAGCTACTTTAAGCAGGCTGTGTGCAGTTTACTGTGGATTGACTGCTTTGAAACTCATATGGTAGTTACATAGCCCCTAGACCTCAGTTATCATGAAAAAAGCCAGGAAATTTAGATTTTGACAATATGGGACCTTTAAAAAATTGACCCTTGACTGCTTTTGTGGTCCAGGGTAACATATTCAGAATGCAGTGTTTTTTAACATTTGTTTGTAATTTATTGTTTAATCATTTATTTACTATAGTGAAATCTGCCCTGCTCTAATCTAATCTGTGTTTAGATTAGATCAGACGTTTCTAATCACACTCACATGTCATGTAATTCCATTACGCCACTCAGCTTCAGTTTATGAAACAAATGAAATCAATTGATGTCCTGTCAAATCATATTCAGTCATGTCACTTCAAAACTAGCATGCATTCATTGGTTTGTTGGCTCTACTGTTTGGTTCTTTCAGGCACTCTGTAAACAGCTACGCTTTGTTCTCTGAACTTATGTTATGATCATCAATAAACCTCTGACTAGATTGGGTAGTGCAGAGACAGAAGGAAATCATTTTAACAATGTCATGGATGTTGCTACCATTATAATTTCACATGTTTTTATCAGGGCCCAAGATCAGGTTAGGACTGTTTGTTCACATACCACTCAGGAAGAAAGAGATTAAACACATACACAGACAGACACACTGAGATGAGGATATATTGACTTTGCTCAGACAAACAGGTGGTCTTGCCATTGTGTCAGTGCTTACGTTGTTATTATACCAACTGACGCAGATGCATCAGATATTGGCACTACTGTCTGAATAAGCAGATCAGATTTCATCATTTGTAAAATGACAGGTTTTGAAAACTAAATCAGATTTGTGGGAGGAGTGAACGAAGCAATGGAGAGAACAATCCTTACAGAACTAGAACAGGTCTGGATGCATCCATAAGTTTTAAGTCAAACCTTTAGAAAAAATAAAGACCACATGTGTCTACATGCACTAATTTTGGCCAAAGAAATTAAAGAGAGATATAAGCTTTGTTTATGAGCAGAATTCTTTGTGAGAGAATGTGTGTGTGTGTGTGTGTGTGTGTGTGTGTGTGTGTGTATGCATATTGCACATATGTCTTACCATCTGGAGATCATCAATCCGAGTGTTGACTCCAGCTGCCATTTCCTTCCTCTCTTGAGGGGTCTCAGGACAGGGGTACAGAGATGCCCGAAACCTAACATAAAAATATTGGTAAAATGTATGAATACAGAATATTACATTTTGAAGAATGTTAAATATACACTACACTATCAAAAAAGACCATCAAAATACACAATCAATAGTTTGGGCTCAATACGATGTTTTAAAAAGAAATTAATACTTTTATTTAGAAAGGATGCATTATATTGATCAAAAGTGACAAAGAAAATTATGTTACAATATATCATGACATGAAGTAAGTTGAACATTAATAATAAGAAGAAATGTTGGAATTTCAGCCTTTTAAAAATATATTTAAATAGAAAAACAGTTATTTTAAATTGGAATATTTCACACGATTACTGTATTTTTGATCAAATAAATGCAGCCTTAGTAAACATAAGACATTTCTTTCAAAAACAACACTTTTCTAAACAACTAAAAGTAAAAAAAAAAAGAGAACAATCTCATGTTTTTAAAAACACTTTTTCCTTTTGTTTGGGTTTAGTCTGTATTGAGACTAGTCAATGATGTTCTCATACCCTTCACAAATCTTCTTGACTCTGTTTTTCAGCTGGTCTCCTTGGAAGAAAATGATGAACACTGACTTGTGGACATGGTCTCCCTAGAAGAAAGGAAAATCAAACATGCATAAGAGGAAGTTCCTATTAAATATACACTTAACTAATAATGCTGAATGAAAGGTATATCTTGAAAGTTATCTAAAAGTTATTGATTTTTCTTTTTCACAGGGAACACTGACTGTGGCAGGGTCCTCAAGTGGGTCCTCAATGTCTGCCTGTCGGAGGAAGACATTTCCACGGCAAACTCTCCACAACATCCTCTCGAAGGTAGGAATCCTTTCTCTGCCTATCACCCCTGCAACAAACCTGCAACCACCAATAAAGATGAATGAATTATATCAGGATCCTCTAACAGCAGACGTCTGAATAATGAAACCAATATCCAGGAGCACCAAACCTAAAAATATTGAATAAAAACCAGAAAACTTTTTTTTTTTTAATTTAGGTGGGATTAATCTTAAATCTGCATTAAATCAAGTTTTATTACATAATTCTGCCACACCAAACTTAAAATCAGGGAGTAATGCATAATCATATTTACATTTAAACAACATTTCAATCTTATGATCTTAATGCTCCTGTAACTTTGGGTTAACCGTAATCCTTTTTCTCCATTATCTTAAGCTCAGAGATAAGTCTCAGGTAGAGATTACATAAAAAATTGCAGATGGAGTTGTGTAAATTCACAATAAATCAAACTACAGTATTATTTCTATTGAGTGGTGAAAGACAAACACAGTGGATGGATTGTCAGGCCTCTCAAACACATTGTGTGCAAATCTGCACATCCATTAGTCTGCCATCTGGCCACAGTATCAAGTTTCAGCCCAACATCTAACAAATGATCTGCATGCTATACTGCAAAACTATATTACGTTAAGATACATCGCCATTCCTCTTAATTGCCCTCCCTTAACTATCCTGATGGGGCTTTCCTTTTATCCAGAGCTCTGAATGGAAAAGTGTGTTTCGTGTTACATATTAAAGGCATACCAGGATTATTGATCACAGATCAATGACAAACCCGTTGGCATTAGCAGCAGTTACATAAGGATGTGTGTCACTTCCCCCTTTACTACTACAGTTTTACTAGCATAAACCTTTTAAAAAGCTACCTCTTCCACTGTACTAACTTTTTATAACTCAATCCAGAACAAGACGACCATATAACCAGCAACAAAATATTTAATGCATTTACCATCCCCATATACCCTTACATTTAGAGACATTTACAAGCCCTGTTCTGGATTCTTCTTGAGCTGTGGTGAGGAAATAAATAAATTCATAAATTCATCCAAGCATATGCACACACAGAGAAACTGAATTTCTAGTGTTCAAGCAGGCCTGTTTCACTGATAGTGAACTGTATCTTTAAGAGATGCAGTTTGTGAGGTTATATCCACGTATGAAGCATCCATGTTTTACCTGTCCATTTAACAGAGATCAAAACCCACTGACATACTTACCCAAGCCTGAGAGGAGCGGCACGCCCAACCTCGTTTGGATCCAGTAGAGTGGATGACTCTTCCAAAAGTGAAGGATCTTCCATCTAACATAAAGGAAAGGAGAACAATACTTTAATTTATTCATCTCTTCCTGTAGAACTAATCTGATTTTGAATCAAAGTTCATTGTAGTATTGATAATATTGTTTCAGGAAACTTCGAATAAATAAAGGGCCCTTTACAAACAACAGGGCAAAGGTACATTCAGAAGGTATCAAGCTGTTGTAATTAACTTAACATTGATAATGCTGTAACAGCTCTACGTGTTAAGGTAAAGTACTTCTTTTATGGTATATAAAAAAAGACTTAAAGACTTAAGTTTATCTTCTCTAAATGTTTTAATGGAATTACCATTAAAAGATGGATTTACAGTGGCGTCCAAAAGTATTAGAACACTAGTATTATCACCAGCAAAAACATGATTAAGTCAGTTATCATTATCTATTATTATTGCTCTAGTGTGTCAGTAGGAAATACAAGTTTACATTTCCAAGCATTCCATTTGCCATTATTTGTAATAATCCAGTGAGATTTTTGTTTGCACAAAGAGTCTGACAACATCCAGATCTGATCTCATCATCATCTGTCTGTCTGGAATGACATGAAGAACAGAACAAACTGAGACAGACTAAACCAGAAGAACTGTGGCAACATCTCCACGATGCTTTAAGAAACATACCTGCAAAGCTACAGTACTGTTAAAAGTTTTAGACACTTGTGTAAAAATGCTGTAAAATGAGGATGCTGTTAACTTCTGTTAACTAACCTAAATCAACATTTGGTGTGACCATCCTTTGTGTTTAAAGCAGCTTCTGCCCTAGGTACAATTCCACATAGTATTTCAGGTAGCTTTGCAGGTAGGTCTCTTGATGCATGGAGACATTGCCACAGTTTTCTGGATTTAGTCTGGCTCAGTTTGTTCTGTTTCGTCATATCATTCCAGACAGACTGGATGATGATAAAATCAGATCTCTATGTGGAGCACTGGCTGTTGTCAGACTCCTTGTGCAAGCAAAAATTTTACTGGTTTATTACAATTAATGGCAAAATGAATGTTTGGAAATGTAAACTGATATTTCCTACTGACACACTACAGCAAAAGATAGAAATAACTCATTTAAAATCATTTTTATCTGGTGAAAATACTAGTGTTCTAATCATTTTGGCCACCACTGTATTTTAGAGTCAATCTTGATATTTAATAATACTGAATCAGCTCACAATTTTTACCCAAAGCAATGTACAATACACGTATTACAGGGATAAACCAGGGTTGATGTGCCCAACTCAAAGGGCACTGGGATTGTATTATTGTTGGTCCTTGTAAAGTTTAAAAACAGATCTTTTTTTCGATTTTGAACCACCGAACCACACCACCCACCACCACTCTGTGTGAGAGCCCAAGTTAGTGTAAGTGTAAAGTAAATGATTACAAGGCAGCTAACAACTCTCAAATGATCTTTTATAACTTGTAAAAGAAATATCACAATAAAATGTTGAAGTTTAGATCAGTGTTCAGGAAGCACAGAAATGCATGGTCAAAGATCTCCAACAGACTGAAAGACAGAAAAGAAACACCCTGGTAGTAGCTGATTATCACGGCCACAAAAAGCTTTTTTTCAACGTGTGAATAGGGAGTCGAACACCTTGCAGAACTGGTCTTGGGAAGGGCGGTTTGACATCATCGTCAGCGGCTGAGATGTGACCAGGAATTCAGAGAATGGCCTTTCAATCTGTTAGACATGCATCTATCTTTGTCAGCTTGAACATTATTACAGACATAGGGAAAAACATGGTTCCTCTGTTTGTGTAACTGCGTTTGTGCATTTGACTACTGAATAGTGCTAATTATCTTGATCTGATAGTTTGTATTCATATAAAACCACTATATGGCATTTCTGAGTAAAGGCCATTTTACACGGTAAAGGGGAACAGTGAGTTCCCAGTTCAGGTTAAATGGAAGAGAAGTGGAAAGAGGCAGAACAAAAAGATGACGTAGAAAGCACCACAGTAAAGCTAAGCACAAAAATAGAGTCTCTGTTAGCTTTCTTGTTTCTTTTAAATGTTACATGCCACTGACCAATCCAAGGTGATTTTGCTAACAATCAATTAAATAGTGTTTTGCTTTGGTCAAAGAACAACATGGAGGAGAGGTTTATGGCAGTATTTTATGGCTTCATTATCGCCTCATTCAGAAGCAGCATATTTTTGCTCAAGCTGAACCAGCAGCAGATACTGTTGCGGTTGCACAGGCACGTTTCACACCATCTCTCAAGAGTGTGGGAAATGAAAGAAGACAACTAAGACTGCAAGATCACAAGCAAAGCTTGCCGCCTTCTCATACCGTGTAAAATGCCTCTTAGACCACAGGAAACTCTACAGGCTGAAGGTTTTGTAAGAGATGAGGTGTTACAGACCTCATCAAAGAACTGCTGTGTTCGTCTGAGGATGTGCTTAAGCTCAGTCAGCTCCAGGAAGTTCTTCTTCAGGGCTTCCTGGTTGGTGTTGATTTCCTTCAGCTCATTCTCCAGCTTTTCAAAGGTGGCCTACAAAGAGTGAAAAAAGGATGCGTCACATTTTATGCATTCAAAACTGTTCAGTATAAGTACTATCAAATTCACACATATGTGACCCTGGATAACAAAATCTTAAGTAGCATAGGTATATTTGTAGCAATAGCCAAAAATACATTATATGGGTCAAAATTATTAAATGTATTATTAAATGTATAAGTAAATTTCCTACTGTAAATATATTACAACTTAATTTTTGATTAGTAATATGCATTGCTAAGAACTTAATTTGGACAACCTTAAAGACGATTTTCTCAATATTTAGATTTTTTTGCACCCTCAGATTCCAGATTTTCAAACAGCTGTATCTCAGCCAAATATTGTCCTATTCTAACAAACCATACATCAATGGAAAGCTTATTTATTCGAAAAATATTGAGCCTTATGGGTCACATATTAGCTGTTCCAGCTAATAATTAGCTAATAACCACAAATAGAGGTAAAATAATCACTTAATAACAGTTTATTTGAATATATTTCAAACACAATTTCTTCCTGTGATGGCAAAAAGCTGAATTTTCAGCATCATTACTTCAGTCTTCAGTGTCACATGAAACTTCAGAAAACATTCTTACATGCCGATTTGCTGCATTTACTGTTATTATCAATGCTGTGCTTAATATTTGTTTGGAAAAAGTCATACATTGTTTTCAGGATGCTTTTATGAATGTATCACAGTGTATTATGGGATTGCCTTCTCGGTCAAGGATACATACAAAGCTGCCTTAGACATTTGGCCAAAATAAGGTATCTTAGAAGGCAGCATAATTAAAACAATTAAAATTAACCCCTTTAGAATGACTATTACATCATCCCTTAAAAATAGGGGAGGCTCTGTAGGCAGGCTCACAAAGTTTTGGAACAGGATGATTTTAAGTATTGTTATTTTTATTTCTAATTCTCATTTTTAGCCTTATTTTGAGTTGTGCATCAAGGTTTTATACCTCCAAATCAATCATGTCTCGTGGAAAAGGGACTTCTGGGTTCTCCCCTGTGTCTACAACAGGTATGTTAGCCTTTTTGATTTCCTTCTCAACAAATCCTTGAAAAGAAAAAACAAGATCAAGCAGAGAAAACAGCAAAGGATAGAAACTAAATGTTCTTAAAAGGATAGTTTACCCCCCCCCAAAAAAAAAAGAAAAAAAAAAAGTGATTAATTACTCACCCTCATTTCGCTCCAAACCCGTAAGACCTTTGTTCATCTTCGGAACAGTTAAACAGTTAAAATAGTCCATGTGACATGATTGTTTCAACTGTAATTTTATGAAGCTACAAGAATACTTTTTATGCATAATGAAAACAAACAAAAAAACTATATTCCACGATTTCTTCCATAATGGTGGAGGACTGCCCCGGGAGAGAAGAAATCATTAAATAAAGTTGTTATTGTTTTCTTTGTGCGCAAAAAGTAGTCTCATAGCTTCATAAATTACAATTACGGTTGAACCACTAATGTCACATGGACTATTATAACAATTTCCTTACAACGTTTCTGCACCTTGAATGTGGAAGGACCCTTGCTGTCTATGGAGGGTCAGAAAGCTCTTGGATTTTATCAAAAATATCTTAATTTGTGTTCATCTTACGGGTTTGGCGCGATATGAGGGTGAGTAATTAATGACAGAATTTTCATTTTTGGATGAAGCAATCCTTTAAATCTTTCCACTGAATTTAACCAGAACATATGATGTCCAGTTCATTATGTCAGCAAAACTCACTCAATCACTCACTTAGTTTGCGGTCCATCTCCTCACACCGACGGACTTCATTCACAAACTTCCTCTGGAAAACGTTCACATCGGGGTTTAACTGCATTTTAAAGAAAGAGAAAAGATAACTAACTTATTACCATCCTCTCCAAGACAAGGAAACCACATTCACACCCTGGGGTGTAGGGAAAAACTGCAAAGTAGTCATATCCACTGCAGAACAATGAATACACATGAAATAAAAACAACACAGCTCACTGGTTCAAGGATGAGTGTGCGCTCTAAGGCCACTGAGCATTTTTTCACAATCGCTTCCTGTATGAAGTCATAACGTTTGTGTATCTGATAGCCATTTAAATCTTTCACAATTCAATTTCATCTGCTCTTAGTCTCACACTCTACTGAATAATATTTCCTCTACTGAATATCTCTTTTCCATCCCAGTAGCAGTGAAATTGAGTTGCCACACTAAGACAATGCTTAAGATCTTGTCCACAACATAATCATAAAGGCTGCAGGGGCAAAAAAAAGGAGGAAGGAATAACAACACCACTGTACATGTCTGGTCCTGAAAGATTTCCAGTAGTGGTATTTTTGTAACCAAGAACTGTCAAAACAAATTAAGTAGTGAAAACTTTTCGAGTGTGGCTAAAACAGAACGGATATGATATGAAAATAAACAATGTAGTGTCAATACCGGATATTTCAGGGCATCAAATGTTTACCTGAAGTGACACAAAAAAAGACTTTCAATTTGTGTTGACGCTTATTTCCTCAGCAGAAAAGTCAGCAATATTTAATTGCTCTCATTATTGCTATTGCGTAATTGCTTAGTATTAATGTTGTTAACACTGCAAGTGCATAACTTTTGCAGCTTCATTCATTATAATCAGACGAATCTAACTTTTAGATACTGTGAAGAAATATTCTAACTAGCCAACTACCTATCAAGCTGGCAAAGATAAAATGTTGCAGAACTTTTAGTTTTCCAGTCATGGCTTTTCACTGCTGTACTGTACATGTCCTTTCATCAAATGCTTTAAATATTTATTAATTCAGGCATCCAGAATTTAGCCACCAAATTTGATGACAATGGCATCAATGTTAGTGCCATGAGTCACTGTGAATGAAGCGCCACCCTCTGTTGTTTTAAATGGGTTTGTCAATCAACAGTAAATTTTCCAGGAATGAATAACCAGTGAATATCATTATGACATGTCCATACTTACATCTCTGAACTGCACCATGCCGATTTCCCCCAGCTCACTGACACAGCAGTAGGCGGACTCAGACTGGAGGAACAGCTGGGCCAGAGTCATCTCCTCACTGCGGAACAGCTCCCCCATAATGCACTGCTCTCTACCCAATGCACTATGGGGAGAATGTCTAGGGGAAAAAGGAGAAAAACACAAATGATATTAATATTAAGACAAAAAGGAATAGAAACAAGGTTTTGCATTAACATAGCAATATTTCTGTTTGGCACAAAGCAGTGGTTAAACCACACTGAGTTTATCTTTAACCAAAAGGAAGGAAAACAGCCTGCTGCATGTCAGCATTTTTTGAACTCATAATACACAAACAATTCTGATGCGTTTACTGATTTTGTGCAAGTTCCGTTATGCTCACAGTCTTGTGAGCTGAGCTTCATTGGATACGGCCGATGGCTTACGTCATGAGAGTCATATGAATGTTCTGTTTTCAAGGTTTTAACATTCAATGGTTATCTGACAGTCCTGTACAAAAAGCTTGCTTATAGAGATTAGCAGATTAGCAGGTCTGAAAAACTAACCACACACTAGGGCAGCTCAACTATGAAAAATAAAATAAACAACTGAAAAGATCTGAACCTAAATTTTATAACTTTAATTTTATACATGGGGCATTTTACATTTTACAGTCCAAAGTCAGAGTTGGAAACGTATTAAAAAAGTGTCTTTTTCCAAAAAAAAAAATGTGTATGTATATAAATTGTATAATATCCAAGGTACACTTTTCTAGTAATTGTGCCGTTAATTCTCATATTGTATTTTCAGAAAGTTTTGGAATATTTGTCCTTCCCCAAATTTTTGACTACCAAAACACAGTAATATATAGTTTAATTAGAAAGGTTATACTGACCTATTTTTCTTACATCTACATTGTAAATATACTTTTTTGCAATTATATATTTTTTTAGAGGTAAATTAATAACAATTAAATTAAAAAATATATATTTCAAGTGTAACTTATGAGATTTGCTGTACTTTTAATGCAATTTTTCTATCTTTTTTAAAGGCAAAAAGTTGATCATACTGATTTCAAACCAAAAACATCTTAGTTGATATTTCAGTATACTTGTTGTGACAGCACATTTTCAGTAGTGACAGTAATGCTTTAGAAACGTCCACATTACATTATATTAATAATATTAATTGCATAACTGTACAAAACAACTCCTTATTTCCCCCAAATAAAGGATTTATGTTTCCTTTTGTTACTACCGAAAATAATTATGACATGACGTTGGTCACAACTGTTTCGGTAGTGACAATTTTAGATAGTTTTGAACCTAGCTCAAAGATGCTAATCAGCACATAGTTAGCTAGCACAGTTCTGAACAGTGGTACAAATAAAAAAAAAAAAATTAAAAAAAAATGTTATGAAAAACTCCCAAAAAAGTGTGCTTGACTGCACAAAAAAAGGTGTTTGGTAGTGACGCTCCTTAAAGTTACAGACACTTACTTTTAGACTTTTAAACATTTACCTCAAAATGATGGGATATATCTACTCACACCTTGTAGCTATGAGAGAGGGGGACACATGAATGTTTACTGAGCATAAATTTAGAGGTGTACACTGTAAAAAAACTGTTAAAATTTGTTGTCAACTTAAAATAATTTGTTACCCTGCTGCCTTAACATTAAGTTCAGTCAAGTCAAATAATTTTAGTCAACTTAAAATGTTAAGTTGTATTACATGACAACTTAGATACTTGATTTAACAAAAAAAATTGGTTTGTTAAACTTATAAGCTGGGTAAGTTACCTGGGTGCCTTAACATTTTAAGTTGAATCAACTCAAATAAAGTTGTCACTTAGTACAATCTCAAGTTGAGTAAACCTTGAGTTGACTGACTGAAGTAAATTTTAAGGCAGCCAGGTAACAAATTATTTTAAGTTGACTCAACAAACAGTTTTTTTTACAGTGAAAATCAGTCTCAGCCAATGGATTCAAACATACATGGTTTCGGTACTGACATGAAAATGCAGGGCACATAAAGTTTCACAATTTACAAAGAAAATATAAAATAATATTTTTTTAACTTTACTTTTAAAAAAAGAATCAAAAAGATCATTTTAAAAACAACAATGGAAAAAAAAAATACAGAAATTGTTTCAATATCATTTTCATGAATTGAAATTTAGGGGTTAGGGTTCGGGACAGCCAGCTCCCAATTGAAAGTGCCTACTTAATGATGATTTTATATTAAACTTACTGATATTTCAAATGTTATTGTAGGTAGGAATAATAGATAAATAAATGATAATAGATAATAAAAGGATCTTATTAAACATGCAAGATTTGAATACTTGAATGCTTTTCAAATGCGTTTTTGTTTGTGGGACAGCACTTTGCACCAGTTCAGTAGAATGGCCCATATAACAATAATCAAATAATAATAATTATATCCCCATTATCTTGTTTTATTAATTGTTGAAAGCTAAAATGATAATTGAAAATACATTTTGATGAATCTGTCAGTCCTACTACTACTCAAGGCAAAGCTTCGCCCTCATTTTATAATACCAAGAGCATTATGCATTTCCATCCAGACTATCTTGAACTAATGACTCAGAAACAATAAGACAATCCAGAAAAAAGCCTTAGGAAAGATTCCACAATTCCCAGTGGGCACGCAAAGAATGTTACGCTTCTGTGTCATTTCACCATTCTCATGGCATGTGATGCTCCAAACAGCTGAGGGAATGAGCACATGCTTTCTCAGAAGAATGAGCAAAACACAGGAGCATTCAGCGATTACAGAGTGAACCGATGAACTTCACTTTCCCCGGACCTACCGCTACAACTGCATGGAATGTGCTCTCCTAGGGCAAATCCTGATCTTCTCAGTGAAACGCATGTGGTCCAATCAAAGGAATGAATTGTAAATCGTAGCACATTTTTTCAAAGCAGTAAAAGAAGTTTACTATTCATTAAGAGTGATTGTACGATGGACTCCACTCACGGGGAGAGGATTATGGATTAAGCTGCGCCATGTGACCCTCCGTACTAAACATTACCAACACAGAGGCACTTTGTGGCACGTTAAGACACAAAAAAAAATCGATTAAATGTTTTCGTTAGGTCCTTTTTACAACTTTTAAGTGGTAGAAATTGGACATAAGTAGTTTTTGTTTCATGGGTAATTCCACACGTGCTGAATAATGCAGCACCTCTGGGAATTATCAAGATGCAGATACTCTTTCAGCTGTCTCCGTGTATCCTGCTCTTTTTTCCATTCTGCCGTACAACTACATACAGCCGTCCCAGCATCATCAGGTATCAGTGCAGTGGACCAACGCAAGCTCTTTCAAAAACAGATCATACAATGAGACATCAAATTAATAATGTGAACTCCTGTCCTGTGGCAGACCATCTTATCAGGTTTCGTTAGAATAACGAATAGAACAGAAAAGAATAGAAGTATTTCTATTTATCACCTCACAAACCGAGGAAACTGTTAAAGGTACAGTTGTCCAACATATCAGCACAATACTGTAGCATTCAACAAGAGTTGATCCCAAAAATATGATCAAGATATATTTGTAGCAATAGCCAACAATACATTGTATGGGTCAAAATGATCAATTTTACTTTTCTGCCAAAAATCATTAGGATATTAAGTAACGATCATATTCCATGAAGATATTTTGTAAATATCCTACCTTACATATATCAAAACTTATTTTTGATTAGTAATATGCATTGCTGAGAATTTCATTTGGACAACTTTAAAGGTGATTTTCTCAATATATTAGTTTTTAAATAGGTGTATTGTCCTATCCTAACAAACCATATATCAGCTTATTTTGCATTCGTATGATGTATAAATAGCAATTACAAAAAGTTGACTATAATGATTGGTTTTGTGGCCCAAGGTCAGAAATTTTATTTATGTCAATATCATACATAGATGACAATTACACATAGATTACAGTAGCAGTATACAGTATTAGCTGCTTTGCTAAATTGTGAGCAGTCAAAGTTTTCTGAACCCTTTTTTAGTTACTGCATACTAAACACCTAGCAGAAATTACTTCCGCAATGAAAAGTTGTATTTTGTCGTTGAACTGTAAGAAGGGGTAAACACAGACACCGGCTTATTAACTAGCCTGACAGAGGATATTAGTGAAGCTGTCAAGCCAGGCTTAAATGCGTCAACAAGTAGTAGGGCAAAGTGGCACTTTGTTCACTTCGATGTTCTACTGAAATCAAAGAAAGAGGACCCCTATGGGGTTCAAACTTAATCGTAAACATTAAAAAAAACTAAACAGCAACATTAGAGAGTTAAAGCGCTAATGCTAATTATCCTCGACAGGTTGTTACCTCAGATAACGTAAATACTCAACAACGCATAGCAGAAGACTGAAAGAAAACACGCTCTTCTCTTCTAAACATCACTCACTGGACGTTTCAAAACACTTAATTAGTAAGAAAAGAGTTATTTTAACAAGAATAATGTAACTTACTGAGTTTAAACTGTTGAAATGGAGTGCTGCCTTCTCCGAATCCTGCGACGCGAGCATCAGCTGACCAGAACGAGGCAGAGCGAACGTGACGTCATGAACAGCCCAGTCCTGGTCACGTGATCGAGGTTACCTGGCCAGGGTGGTTCCGAGAACGGTGAGTGTGGAAAAGGGAGTGTATCTGTTTATTATTAACTGATGCTGTCCTACTTTCTGTCCACTTTTATTTCTTTATTTAGCATATTTATGGTGCCGATAAATATTGGCTATTATTTTGACAGCATCTGTTGAACTGTAGATTTAATATATTGCCCCATAGTGCTAGAATAAGACTTTACCAGAGTTTAAAAGGCAGTTTTTCTCACTATTCCTCACTCTGTGGTTTGCTTTTTGAATGATGGTGGTTACCTTGGTAGGAGGTAACCACCTTGGTATGAGGTGCTCTTCCTGTGGTCTCATTGTCATTGTTGTTATTGACCAATTTTGTGCCTTTGAACCTCCTAGGATCACTACACTATTTTCCTGTAATAACTGCTAATACTTAAAACCGCTTTAAACTATTTTTTTCTATCACATCAATCTACACTCCATACACCATAATGACAAAGTACAAAACAGGTTTGTAACAAGTTTGCAAATTTATTATAAATAAAAACTAAAATGATTCCATTGCATAAGTATTCATACCCTTTTTTGGGACTCTTAAAATTTAGCCCAGGAGCATTCTTACCGCTTGTAGATGTTACTACACTTAAGTGAAGTTAACCTGTGGCAAATTTATATGAATGAGTATGATTTGGAAAGGCACACACCTCTCAATAAAAGGTCTAACAGATGAAAATGCATATCAGAGCAAAAACCAAGCCCTGAGGCCAAAATAATTGCCTGTAGAGCTTAGAGATAAGACTGCATCAAGCCATCAAGGGGAAGAGTTCAGAAAAATGATTCTGCATTGAAGGATCACAGAAGCATGTCTTCATTATCCACAATGGAAGATGTTCGGAATAATGAGGACTCTTCCTAGAGCTGGCCTCCTGGCCAAACTGAGCAATTTATGGAGAAGGGCCTTGGCTAGAGTGGTGAGTAAGAAGCTCATGGTCATGTGAGAAACTTACAGAAGGACAAACATCACTGCAACACTCCAATGGTCTAGGCTTTATGGCAGTGTGGCCAAAGTCAATCCTCTCCTCAATGAAGACACATGAAAACACCACTTGGAATTTGCAACAAAGCACCTAAAGAACTCTCAGTTTGTGAGAAACGAGATTCTGTGGTCTGATGAACCTCAATTCCAAGCATCGTGTTTGAAGGAAACACAGTAGCATCTCAACAGTATAATTGTGGTGGTAGCAGCCTCATGCTGTGGGGCAGCACAGCAACACTTAGTTTTGGAATAAGGGACGCATCAGAGTAGAAGGAAAGCTTAACTTAGCAAAATATAGAGATAGCCTTAATGAAAACGTAGTCCAGAGCATTCAGAACCTCAGACTGGGCAGAAAGTTCACCTTCCAACAGACAATGACCCAAAGCACACAGCAAGAGTGTCTTATAGACAACTCAGTGAATGTCTTTGAGTGGCCCAGCCACAGCCTGGGCTTAAACCCAATCAAACATTTCTGGAAAAAACCTAAATAATGTCTGCCAGCCCCCATCCAAACCGACAGAGCTTGAGAGGTGAAGAGGTGAGAAGAATGGCAGATAATTGCCAAATGCAGATGTGCAAACCTTGCTGCATCATACCCAAAAAGACCTTCTACTAAAGTACTGAATTAAGGGTATGAATACTTATGCAATGTACTTATTTCAGTGTTTTATTTTTTAATAAATTTGCAAAGTTGTTACAAATCTGTTTTGTGCTTTGTCATTATGGTGCATGGAGTGTAGATTTATCTGGAAAAAAAATAATAATTTAAAGCAGTTTAACATAAGGCTGCAACATAACAAAACATGACAAAAATGAAGGGGTATGAATACTTTTGCAAGACACTGTATTTATATAGCGGTTTAAAATAGCGCTTGATGTAACCATCTTCTACCTCATACAGCCTGATTTTTTACATTTTTTAATTCAAAAGTGACCAATATTCATTGGTTCATCAGAATCTCAAACAGCGGCTTGATCTTGGGAGCTCAAATGCCAAGAGGTCACTGTCTGTAGAATCTGTCACTGTCTCTTTAATGAGGGAAGAACTACACAGAGGAGGATGGGTGAATTAGCACTAGCGTGAAAATTTAGAGTCACAAGGTTGACGGGACTATTCCAAAGTGCTGTGAGCTAACAAATCACAACTCAGACAGCTCAAATCATTCAACCCAATAAATGGCCTGTGACAAATATGGCCTATGGAGGCTAATTAATTAAGGAATGTTATCGATTTTAAAGGTTAACTCAGGTAATGTCAATAGGAAAAAGTGGGCTAATTTACCTGAATTCACCCTAAGGGAATAACAGTGTTAATGACTGTTGATATATAATATAATATAATATAATTTTTAATTGATCTATTTATATGGGAAACCTATATGATTCATAAATTTTGTGAATTTTGAATGATATGGTTTTCAGTTTAATTTCACTGATTCTGTCACATCCAGAGCAATCATATGGCCTCAGAAGACATATATAAATACAGTAAATAGATGTATAGCACACAAGTAGCAGACGTTTTTAACTACTTTAATGCTGCTTTGTGACCTTTTTAAAGCTTAAAATCTTCAGCCCTTATTAAGTGTAACTGCTTAGAAAAGAGCAACACGTATGTTCTTCAAAATGTTTTTCCATCACTTATAAGAGTGCATATTACAAGTGCACGCATATAGAGTTACAGTTGAATTCATAGTAGTCATGATCCACCTCAACATGTAACTTGAGGCCTCAAGTGTGTTTGTTAGTGCAGGGCAGGCTATGAATAGTGACATCTGTCGGTGGCAAAAATGACTCTCAGTCTCAGAGCAAAAAAGAATAGCATTCACCTATATGGAAGACTGATTAATGGTTGCTATTAAGAGCATTGAGGACTTATATGGAAGAGCTATATGGAAATTGCTCATCTATGAAGCAAGTGTCAGTAGATATGCAACATGTGCGGTTATTAGTATAGTATTCTTAGGCCATGCATTTGTGCGCATGAACATGATAGTGTGTTTACGGCATATTATAGCCTTATTATTAGGCTAACATGCATTTCTCGTCTCTACGATCCCAAGTATATCAGGGCCATCTTTTAGTAGCTGTATTTGAGTGAAAGTGTGTCAGAGACAGTAATGGAGCAAGATAAACAAGAGAAAAAGGTTTAAAAGAATGATGATTGATGCTTTCGAGATCCACTAGGTAACATCAACAGGCTGCAGGCTATTTATGGTTCGAGTGCGCATGTCTGTGTGCCTTTAACAGGTAACAAACTCCCTCTAGAGGCTACTAATGGCATATGCAGTACACCCTCAAACCACCAGGAGGCATTACAGAACTACACATTAGCACAGGTCATAAAACTACAACTTTAAGCGGAGGACGGTTGTGAAAATGAAAAGACACAGATGTTTTAAATACCGTTTGGTTATCATGAATAGCTGCATATACGACTATTAATTATATTTTACTAGCAGCACTTTAAAAGGAGGACATTTGAGTTCTGGTTTGATGTTGTAAAATATCTCATTGGCCTAGAATGAGATACAAATTTAACTGTGATGCCTGAACCAATGTATTTTATTCTTAGACAGAGCCAGGACTATTAAACTCATCCAATATTTCCCAAGATACCAGGCTATTAATGTGAAATTCCGAAGTCTATTAAAAAAGACTTATATGAAGTGCAAAGAAAATGCCTAGGCGTACACCGGTGAAATGAACCGTGCAAAACCACTTGAGGCCAAATGAACCAGGTTTCCTGTCTGTGAGGTTTTTCACAAGTTGTATTTCACTTAACTGATGCTGAGATTATTTTGTCTTTGAATTATAGTGAGATATAATTTCCCTAACTGCCAGGCCAGAAGCTCTACTCTCTTGCCAACCTTTTAGCCAGTTTTATGTTTTCTTATAAATGTGTTTCGATTATAAAGGGTTTTATTGCTTTTTCACAGTTATACATTTCTTTGCCTGAACGAAATGTGAGCATGCCATTGGCTTATCTTATAAATAAACAATAATATAAACATAAAAAAGGCTGAAGGAGGTTAAAACAGCTTGTGAAATCTTAGAGGAACTTATGCGAGCATGTGCTGAGCTGTTTATTTGTACAGTATGAAGGCCCCAGGAAGCATAATAACACACGGAAGCAGACCCAACAAGGGTTGAAGAGGGTTGAAAAACCTTCCTACTGTTTTTCAGGGTTAAAAACTGAAATTTTTAGTTGCACGGCTTTGTGAGACGTGTCAATGTGCTGTCCCACAAGAGACTGCATGGGCTTCTGCAGAAGCCTCTGGTTTCATAACATTACCTCAGGCTCTTTGATCTAATTTGATGGTTCCGACAAAAGCATGAGATATAGCTGGTTTGTTGCTCTAAAGCTGCCTATCACTCTCCTAGAATCTCAGTCTCGTATATTATTTAGTATAGGATATTAGTATATTTTCGCCACAGAAAAAAAGTAATTGCAACTTTTTATCTCAAAATTCATTCAGTGTCAGAATTGCAAGACACTGGATACTTCTAGCTCACAATTCTGAGTTTATGTATTGCAATTCTCTTTATTTCTTGCAGTTCTGACTTTTTTTCTCAGAAATCAGAGTTAACATCTAACATTCCTCCCCTTTGTCTGACTATTTTCAAAGTAGGCCTAACATTTTACAACCTTTTACGTTTTTGCTGTTTAATGAATTGTTTTGTGTTTTAATCATTTTTCAGTTGTTATTGATAATTGTTTTAATGCCAGGTTCCGCAGTGACATCATGCCCCACTATTAAAAAGTATATAACATCCATTACATTCAGTACATTACATTCATCAACTGAATTGTACATGCTGTTCTATATCTTTATGATTGACAGACTTGGAGAGAAAGTGTGCGTTTCAGAAAATGCACTTCCTTCTCACATTCCTTGCTCGAAGGCTTAGAATTCCATTGATCTGTTTTTCAAATCCGTTGTGATTTAGCACCCACTGGAGACGAGTTTAGTCTGAGCGCTGTATCCTCCTTCGCCTTAGGTCGCTCGTATTTCAACAGAACCACCACTAGAATATGTCCTAATTTACTTTAAAGGATTGATCAACTGAAGAAGGCAAGATAATGCTGTTATTTATGGACACATACACTCAAAGGAATTTTCTGGTGATTGTCATGTGTTTTCTGTGGGCTGGAACTCAGACGATCACCCTACTAAAGCAGTATTGGATTCTACAGGCTCACTTTCTAGAGCTATAAATAAATAAACCCCATTAATGTGAAATTCTCTAGCAGATGGATGGTACGATAGCAGGGGAGAAGGTTTGTTTTTCCTCATTCACATGTTGGTGGTTGAGGAGATACCCTGACACTGTAAGCGCTTTGAGTGTCTAGAAAAGCGCTATATAAATGTAACAAATTATTATTATTATTAATTATTATGTCTAGTTGCGACCTGTAGAGACTAAACAATTATGCAATTGATTAACAACTATGCAATTAATGTTTGCATTCTTCAGGGCAAAAATCTGGGGAAAAAACTTTAGTGTCCTCGACCATCCTTTAGGTGTGGACATCACAGAGTAAATGTGTAAGGCCTATTCAAAAAACAAAAAGAAAAACATTTTAAAAAAAGTGTAAATGATCAAGTAGCCAATGCATTCAACTCAACAGTTAGTAAGAGTTAAATAATGGACTTAAATTTATGGCCAAAAGCCAGTTTCTCCACAACAGTTCAGAGCTCCTCATGGTACAGAACAATCCCTTGAAGCATTGCAGATGACATAATCAAACTATAAAACTTTTGATTTAAAGAGGTTTATTATATATATATATTAACACACACACACACACACACACACACACACACACACACACACACACACACACACACACACACACACACACACACACACACACACACACACACACACACACACACACAGAAACATTTACAGCTTTGCATACAGACGGAACATTGTCGAACATTGTTTGCAAGGCCAGTAATTGGTGATGTCACTATGTAAAGAAACAGTTTTCACAATCTGTCAAATCTGTCAATAGTCAGCCATATTGGAGGCACTGAATGTCAACAGTGCCACTGAATGGAACTTTAGCTGATTATTGCTGGTGAAATTGGTGTCATTGTCATGTTTTGGCCTGTACTAATCGGACAGACCAGGAAAACTATTTGGAGTACTATAGACTGCCAAAAGTATAACAAATAAAACAAATCAAGGAGAAGAGTGCAAAAAACTGCCTGAGGAACAAAAGGCATTTGTGGCTGACCAAACTGAACCAGGATTTCCAGGGCAAGAATTTTGACAACATTCGTGTTCGTGCTTATGATTTCTGGTCAGGTAGGTGAAATATTAGGCTAATATCTTAATTAATACTGCTCGTATGTATCTTTACCACCTATTATTCTTAGTGTGTCAAAATGTCATGCCTTTCCTGCTTATTAAGTCCTTCTCTATATGATTTAGCAGCTTCCACACTTTTTTTCCATGGTTCAGACAGCAAAAAAATTAGTTGCAAAATAAACAGGTGATCATTCTCTTGTAGAGCACAAATAACACCGTGAGAAGAGGCAAGGTTCAGAAACGAAGTGGGCGTCTCCGACTGACATGATTGACAGCTGAGTGGGTGTGGTCATGATTTATGTTGTACAGCAGTACAAATGCTTCTCAAGGTAATTCTGGAATGGGGGTCTGAAGTAATCAATTGGGATACACCTTTTCCTATCAGCCTTGTGAGTGACCCTGCCTCTGTGATAACATTGTTTCTCACACACATTATTATGACCTGCCATCCCCTTTCCATTGTTCTCATAATAGGAATGTGTCCGTTTATTTTTAATGGTGTAAGATTTAGATGATTACAGAGAAAAGTATTCGGCGAAATATGAAAAACTGGCAGAAACACTTAAATACTCCTATTCTTTATAAACACAGACAAACCCAAGCGCTCTCACATCAATAAATCATAATTGCATAACCTCAAGTAAACTTGAAGTACATGCGAGGCACAACGTTTCAAATGAATTCTCGCTGGCACTCCTGCAGAAATGAAGTTCAGGGGAAATGAACTCAGATCCATTGTAAAGTACTGATAAAGCAGCTGCTAAAGAGAGATCATACCTTTATAATTCTTCATGCTGCACGCAAGCACATGGCACAATTCCGTATATAATAGATAAGATATAATAAACAAACACACACACACACACACACACACACACACACACACACACACACACACACACACACACACACACACACACACACACACACACACACACACACACACACACACACACATGTTGGGTTTACATGTTGTATGGGGACATTCCATAGGCGTAATGGTTTTTATACTGTACAAACCGTATTTTCTATCGCCCTACACCTACCCTACACCTAAACCTAGCCTTCACAGGAGATTGTGCAAACTTTTACTTAATCAAAAAAACTCATTGTGCATGATTTATAAGCCTGTTTCCTCATGGGGACCTGAGAAATGTCCCCACAAGGTCAAAATCTACTGGTATTCCTATCCTTGTGGGGACATTTGGTCCCCACAACGTGATGAATACCAGGTGCACACACACACACACACACACACACACACACACACACACACACACACACACACACACACACACACACACACACACACACACACACACAGACTCTTTCAGGCATGATCCTGGAATGATGGTCTAGATTCCGATTACACATCTGCTCGCCTTTACAGAGGCTGAAAAACTAATATTATTTTGAGATAAAGAAATTTACAAGGGAAAAGCAGGTAGACAAGTCTAGTTCAAAAGTGTTTTGATCTTTTGTAAGACATTTTATGTTTCAACTGGTAGAAAAAGCAGAGAGTGACCAAAAATAGCTTTGTTCTGTGGGAAAATGTGGTTGTGCCACAGGGGACTAAACGCAATTAACATGACTTACACTTGGAAATAAACAGAAAGTTTAAGGACTTTTAAAAAGTAATAAAAACAAAGAAAGATTATGATAAGAATGAATAAGAAATATTTTAACTCTAGATTAAATACGCAAAAGAATTTGTGGTTTTAAGAACGTAATTTTCCGTGAACTTCTTTAAACAGAAGCTGAGATGTTCTTGCTTCCATTGAGGAACATGATGTTCTCTGAATCATCTCGAATTATGCTGGAGAACATGATCATCAGATGTGACACAAACATGTGGATTTCATGCAGCTCAAATGCTCAAAATTTATTCTGCATAAACAGTTTTGCTGATTGTAGAAGATGAGGATATTATAAACTTGTTAAAAGCTTAACTTTGTCTAATGTTCTTCAAAAAAAAAAATATATATATATATATGAGTCATGGATCTATTTTCATAGCTAGTACAAAATAAACAAGTAAACACATGTCTTTCCACTTTCAAGAGTTATTAAACTGTCTTCAGTGTTTAATGTTGAACAGATCTGTTTATGTGGGCAGACATACAGCAGATTACTAGGGCATTAGTCAATACAGCAGAAACAAGTCAAAACGGCTTTTCTTGCATAATACCTTCAGCTCTCATTTAATGATTGAATAAAAAAAAATTATATGACAATTTGAAATGCCCATTTGCATTTTGCATTGACATCATGCAACCCTAATTAAAAAAAAATGATGTACTTGATCAATACAATGCCAACACAGATTTCCTCATATGACTGAGATCAACACAAAGTTTGCTTCAAGTATCCTTACATATCCTATATATACAGTATATGGTAGGTTTGTTTGAACAGTGAGAGACAGAATAACAACCAAAAAAATAGAAAACGCATTTTAAAAAAGTTATAAATTGATTTGCATTTTAATGAGTGAAGTAAGTATTTGATCCCCTATCAACGAGCAAAATTTCTGGCTCCCAGTTGTCTTTTATACAGGGAATGAGCTAAGATTAAGATCACTCTCTTAAAGGGAGTGTTCCTAATCTCAGCTTTCTACCTTTATTAAAAAACACCTGCCCCCAGAAGCAACCAATCAATCAGATTCCAAACTCTACACCATGGCCAAGACCAAAGAGCTGTTCAAGGATGTCAGGGAAAAGATTGTACAAGCAAGCAGTTTGGTGAGAAGGTGCCAACAGTTGGTGTAATTATTCACAAATGGAAGAAACACAAAATAACTGTCAATCTCCTATGGTCTGGGGCTCCATGCAAGATCTCACAGCCCAGAACTATACATGAGGATCTTGTCAATTATCTCAAGGCAGCTGGGACTATAGTCACCAAGAAAACAATTGGTAACACTATGCCGTAAAGGACTGAAATTGAACATCCGAATGATTCAGAGGAGAACTGGGTGAAAGTGTCGTGGTCAGATGAGACCAAAATCGATCTCTTTGGCATCAACTCAGCTCGCCATGTTTGGAGGAGGAGGAATGCTGCCGATGACCCCAAGAACACCATCCCCACCTTCAAACATGGAGTTGGAAACATTATGCTTTGGGTGTGTTTTTCTGCTAAAGGACGTTGGACGGGGCGAGAACCTCCTTCCCTCAGCCAGGGCATTGAAAATGTGTCATGGATGGGTATTCCAGTATGACAATGACCCAAAACACACGACCAAGGCAACAAAGGAGTGGCTCAAGAAGAAGCACATTAAGGTCCTGGAGTGGCTCAGCCAGTCTCCAGACCTAAATCCCATAGAAATCTGTGGAGGGAGCTGAAGGTTTGAGTTACCAAACGTCAGCCTTGAAACCTTAATGACTTGGAGAGGATCTGCAAAGACTAGTTTGACAAAATCCCTCCTGAGATGTGTGCAAACCTTGTGGCCAACTACAAGAAACATCTGACCTCTGTGATTGCCAACAAAGGATTTGCTAAATCATGTTTTGCGAAGGGGTCAATTACACATTTCGCTCATTAAAATGCAAATCAATTTATAACTTTTTTGAAATGCGTTTTTCTCACTCTGTTCAAATAAACCTACCATTAAAATTATAGACTGATAATTTCTTTGTCAGTGGGCAAACATACAAAAACAGCAGGGGAAACAAATATTTTTTTTCCCTTGCTGTAATAATCAAAGTTACCATGTGCTCCAGTGACTAGGAACACTCTTGATCTATAGTGTGCCATTATTGCAGGTGTGGTTGAGCTATGCATTTGACAGGTTGAAAATGTCTAACATACAAGGTGGCTCCAGGTAACTTTGATGTAAACATAAATATAAGATAAGTCATGAATATAAGTCATTTAATGAGCTGGAACAGCCTACTGATTTCTAGATGAACTAGATTCCAATTGGCTGCTCTTGCTGCTCCTGTCACATCCTAAACCTTTACTGAATGCTTTTGAAGATTTTATGATTGTAAAAGACAGATTTTAGAGTACATCTTTATTATTTCAAATGAAAAACCTTCAATGCATTAACTGACCCAAGCACTATGTCAAAAAAACAACCCAGCAAATGGGTTGGGTATTAAACCCAACAAGATGGGTCAAAATACCTCAGCATGTGTTAAATGGTATTTATATTTGTAATTTGTATTGTAATAACTCTATTTTTTTTTTTTTTTTATAGTGGTGGAGGAAGGGAAAATAAGGTCAATGGAACTACAAATCCGAACTGGTCCAAACAGGCCAAAAATCATTATTGTTGAGCCCTGCATTGCAAAGGTGTTTTCTGCATCCAATGCATTAAATCCACCACAAACAGAGCATGAAATATGTTGATAGTTTGGATGGCAAGAATATATCAAAACTATTTTAAAGGCAGGACATGTAGCATAGAACAGACATCTGTTTTCAGAATCAAAAGCAGGTCATGTCAAACAGGATGAACTTAAGGCAGCGCTAGCGTAAACAAACTCATATTCCATCACTGACCTCAAGATATATGATATATTACCCTGTAAAAAGTAATTTGAAACATTCATTGCCTCATGCATGACAAAGGACACTCGCACACACAGTATGAATGCACTTCCATGAGTCAGAGATGGCTCCCACCTTTCATCTTTCAGTGCTCATTAATGTGATCATCTCCATGATCACTTTTCGCTCTCGCTCTTGTTCCTTTTTCCTCTGTGCGTCTCACCTTAATGAGCTGTAATGGGGTCAGAGGCGTAAAGGAATGTCCTGGTTACGCAAGAGTTCGGATCTGCCTCCAGGGAAAGTCACAAGGTTAAAAATGAGACGGTGAGAAAGAAAGGAGGCTTGTCACACTGACAAAAAGTCAAGGGAGACAGAGATTGCTTAAATACATAAAAACAGCAGAATCCACCCAACTTTAACAAGCTTGGGCGTTTAAAGCGGCGGATGACATAACTCATTATAGTTATCGAGTTATCTTTATAGCGTACATATCAATGCTATTATTGGTTACAAAATGAAAGAAAGTTAACAATTTGAGAGATGCATCTTCACGCTCAAGTGAAGATTCTTCGCAAAGCTTCACTCTGCGAGTCCGTGCTTAGTACTTTGCAAATTCGTATCCTAAACATGATTTAGGGATTATATGATCCAACGTTGCCAACTAGTTTTCAGGTAAAATGACTAAAGACAAGCTGATTTGTTTCTCAAAGTTGCTAAATAATGTTGTGATGTAAAACAAGTACTCTTTTGTACTAATCTATTTAAACATGTAATCGAGAACATTACCTGCCAAACAGACAGATTATTTTGTCTGCGCTTCTGAATGTAGTTTCTAAAAGTTGTGCTTCATCAGTTTCACAATGCCCTTCTGGCCTCCATAGGTTATGTAACTCCAAAGGTGAGCGGCTCAGACCACTGATCTAATGGATATTATGAGATTCCTCTTTGTTCCCATATGTTTTGAATTTCTGATCACTTTACAGAATTTTCCTTACTGCGGCCCTCTGCTGTGGGGAACTGGAGGATGAGATTAGAGATGACATTTCAGAATGAGTTTTAGTTGCACCGTAATGTCACAGTATGAGGGAGGGCAGGGGAATTGAAGAAAGGTTCAGAGATTAAACAAACACAGAGCGGCCAGTTACTGCTATGCGTATTAAAGATACATAGAGCTCCTTCAAACTTGCTGACAAAATCTAATGAAAACATTATATTTCATTTACTGTCCTTATTTTAGGTACATATCCATATTATATTGGCCAACATTGTATTGGGAGTGAGAAGAAGTAATGTAGCTTCATTAGAAAGTGAAGGAAAAAATGGAATGAGAAAACAAAGGACAGGAAAGAGAATCTGCTTGTCTGAAAAACAGCATTGCGTTCCTCTAACTCCTCTGTGAAATGAGAACTCCAGAGACCGGAGTGGAAGTGTGTGTCTGTGCGTGCAGGAAGAATGCTAACATTCAGAGGAAAAGCACATTAAAACAAGAATTATTGGCAGACATCAATGTTGTTTACCTGCGTGTGTGTGAGGAATGCAGGAACATGTTCTCTTCTTAAACAAATGGCATTTCCTGCTTGTGTGTTTGAAAATTCTGAGTAAGACGCACATTATTGTGATGAAAACACCTTTCTTTTATTAGTCGGGGAACGTCTGGTAAGATGTGTCACCAAAAGCATCCAGCTCTATAAGAGTTCATTTTCGATTTGTCAGGCACAAGAAGTTTTCTCTCCAAGCATCTTGGAAGACAGAAGATAGATCTTTATTCAAATCAAAATTACATAACATTTTCCTGTTGTATTATTTTATTTTCCCACAGCTGGTTAAAGCATTCCAGACACTTCAGGGTAAGAGTTCATGGCTCAGCTAATATTGACAGTAAGCTTGGCATCCAAATGTAGAAAATACTACTGTTCTGAGGGAACACTGGCAAAGGAAATCTCACCTTTCAAAAAAATGATGGATTTTTCTTAGTCATTTCAAGAGGTTACCTCAGCCTCACAAGGTTAAGAAAACTGCAAGGAGCAGCAATATTTAATTTTTCCCTGTAAGCTTGATGACTGGAATGTGGAAACTTGATGCCTAAGTCCAATAAAGGATTATTTTGCACACTATCTTTTGTAGTCTATCAAGATTTTTAATTTATGTTTCTTAAAATTAAATTGGCTCTATTATGCCATTTCGAATATTGTCTTTTTAATGCAGTGTGTAATATAGTCGTTAGTAATTTGAATCCCACTTCTCTGATGGTTACACATCACAGGGTAACACATTTGCATAATGCCCACCTATGTTCTATGTTGGCCGGCAGCGAACAACTTGACCCGTCCACAAACATGTCATTTTACTGACGACTGCTTCTTGAATTTTGAGGAGTTCAATGCGGGATTCACAAAACACTTGAAAGTTGACTCAGTACCCAGTTTATTTGGACCAGCTGGGTACGTTTATGGATCAGGGGGGTGGAGATGGGTACGTTTATGGATCAGGGGTGTGGAGATGGGTAGGTTTAAGGATCAGGGGGGTGGAGATGGGTATGTTTAGAGGTGGAGATGGGTGGGCTTAGGTATCGGACTGGAGATGGGTAGGTTTAGGGATCGGGAAGTCGAGATAGGTAGGTTTAAGAGTGGAGATGGGTAAGTTTAGGGATCGGGGGGGGGGGGGGGGGGATGGGTAGGTTTATGGATCAGGGGAGTGGAGATGGGTAGGTTTAAGAGTGGAGATGGGTAAGTTTAGGGATCAGGGGGGTGGAGATGGGTACGTTTAGAGGTGGAGATGGGTAGGCTTAGGTATCAGACTGGAGATGGGTAGGTTTAGGGATCGGGGAGTGGAGATGGGTAGGTTTAAGAGTGGAGATGGGTAAGTTTAGGGATCAGGGGGTGGAGATGGGTAGGTTTATGGATCAGGGGTGTGGAGATGGGTAGGTTTATGGATCAGGGGTGTGGAGATGGGTAGGTTTATGGATCAGGGGAGTGGAGATGGGTAGGTTTAAGAGTGGAGATGGGTAAGTTTAGGGATCAGAGGGGTGGAGATGGGTACGTTTAGAGGTGGAGATGGGTAGGCTTAGGTATCAGACTGGAGATGGGTAGGTTTAGGGATCGGGGAGTGGAGATGGGTAGGTTTAAGAGTGGAGATGGGTAAGTTTAGGGATCAGGGGGTGGAGATGGGTAGGTTTATGGATCAGGGGTGTGGAGATGGGTAGGTTTATGGATCAGGGGAGTGGAGATGGGTATGTTTAAGAGTGGAGATGGGTAAGTTTAGGGATCAGGGGGGTGGAGATGGGTACGTTTAGAGGTGGAGATGGGTAGGCTTAGGTATCAGACTGGAGATGGGTAGGTTTAGGGATCGGGGAGTGGGGGGAGTGGAGATGGGTAGGTTTAAGAGTGGAGATGGGTAAGTTTAGGGATCAGGGGGTGGAGATGGGTAGGTTTATGGATCAGGGGTGTGGAGATGGGTAGGTTTATGGATCAGGGGTGTGGAGATGGCTAGGTTTATGGATCAGGGGAGTGGAGATGGGTAGGTTTAAGAGTGGAGATGGGTAAGTTTAGGGATCAGGGGGTGGAGATGGGTAGGTTTATGGATCAGGGGTGTGGAGATGGCTAGGTTTATGGATCAGGGGAGTGGAGATGGGTAGGTTTAAGAGTGGAGATGGGTAAGTTTAGGGATCAGGGGGGTGGATATGGGTACGTTTAGAGGTGGAGATGGGTAGGCTTAGGTATCAGACTGGAGATGGGTAGGTTTAGGGATCGGGGAGTGGAGATGGGTAGGTTTAAGAGTGGAGATGGGTAAGTTTAGGGATCAGAGGGTGGAGATGGGTAGGTTTATGGATCAGGGGTGTGGAGATGGGTAGGTTTATGGATCAGGGGCGTGGAGATGGGTAGGTTTAAGAGTGGAGATGGGTAAGTTTAGGGATCAGGGGGTGGAGATGGGTAGGTTTATGGATCAGGGGTGTGGAGATGGGTAGGTTTATGGATCAGGGGAGTGGAGATGGGTAGGTTTATGGATCAGGGGGGTGGAGATGGGTATGTTTAGAGGTGGAGATGGGTGGGCTTAGGTATCGGACTGGAGATGGGTAGGTTTAGGGATCGGGAAGTCGAGATAGGTAGGTTTAAGAGTGGAGATGGGTAAGTTTAGGGATCGGGGGGGGGGGGGGGTGGGTAGGTTTATGGATCAGGGGAGTGGAGATGGGTAGGTTTAAGAGTGGAGATGGGTAAGTTTAGGGATCAGGGGGTGGAGATGGGTACGTTTAGAGGTGGAGATGGGTAGGCTTAGGTATCAGACTGGAGATGGGTAGGTTTAGGGATCGGGGAGTGGAGATGGGTAGGTTTAAGAGTGGAGATGGGTAAGTTTAGGGATCAGGGGGTGGAGATGGGTAGGTTTATGGATCAGGGGTGTGGAGATGGGTAGGTTTATGGATCAGGGGTGTGGAGATGGGTAGGTTTATGGATCAGGGGTGTGGAGATGGGTAGGTTTATGGATCAGGGGAGTGGAGATGGGTAGGTTTAAGAGTGGAGATGGGTAAGTTTAGGGATCAGGGGGGTGGAGATGGGTACGTTTAGAGGTGGAGATGGGTAGGCTTAGGTATCAGACTGGAGATGGGTAGGTTTAGGGATCGGGGAGTGGAGATGGGTAGGTTTAAGAGTGGAGATGGGTAAGTTTAGGGATCAGGGGGTGGAGATGGGTAGGTTTATGGATCAGGGGTGTGGAGATGGGTAGGTTTATGGATCAGGGGAGTGGAGATGGGTAGGTTTAAGAGTGGAGATGGGCAAGTTTAGGGATCAGGGGGGTGGAGACGGGTACGTTTAGAGGTGGAGATGGGTAGGCTTAGGTATCAGACTGGAGATGGGTAGGTTTAGGGATCGGGGAGTGGGGGGAGTGGAGATGGGTAGGTTTAAGAGTGGAGATGGGTAAGTTTAGGGATCAGGGGGTGGAGATGGGTAGGTTTATGGATCAGGGGTGTGGAGATGGGTAGGTTTATGGATCAGGGGTGTGGAGATGGCTAGGTTTATGGATCAGGGGAGTGGAGATGGGTAGGTTTAAGAGTGGAGATGGGTAAGTTTAGGGATCAGGGGGTGGAGATGGGTAGGTTTATGGATCAGGGGTGTGGAGATGGCTAGGTTTATGGATCAGGGGAGTGGAGATGGGTAGGTTTAAGAGTGGAGATGGGTAAGTTTAGGGATCAGGGGGGTGGATATGGGTACGTTTAGAGGTGGAGATGGGTAGGCTTAGGTATCAGACTGGAGATGGGTAGGTTTAGGGATCGGGGAGTGGAGATGGGTAGGTTTAAGAGTGGAGATGGGTAAGTTTAGGGATCAGGGGGTGGAGATGGGTAGGTTTATGGATCAGGGGTGTGGAGATGGGTAGGTTTATGGATCAGGGGCGTGGAGATGGGTAGGTTTAAGAGTGGAGATGGGTAAGTTTAGGGATCAGGGGGTGGAGATGGGTAGGTTTATGGATCAGGGGTGTGGAGATGGGTAGGTTTATGGATCAGGGGAGTGGAGATGGGTAGGTTTAAGAGTGGAGATGGGTAAGTTTAGGGATCAGGGGGGTGGAGATGGGTACGTTTAGAGGTGGATATGGGTAGGCTTAGGTATCAGACTGGAGATGGGTAGGTTTAGGGATCGGGGAGTGGAGATGGGTAGGTTTAAGAGTGGAGATGGGTAAGTTTAGGGATCAGGGGGTGGAGATGGGTAGGTTTATGGATTGGGGGTGGAGATGGGTACGTTTAGAGGTGGAGATGGGTAGGCTTAGGTATCGGACTGGAGATGGGTAGGTTTAGGGATCGGGAAGTCAAGATAGGTAGGTTTAAGAGTGGAGATGGGTAAGTTTAGGGATCAGGGGGTGGAGATGGGAAGGTTTATGGATCAGGGGTATGGAGATGGGTAGGTTTATGGATCAGGGGAGTGGAGATAGGTAGGTTTAAGAGTGGAGATGGGTAAGTTTAGGGATCAGGGGGTGGAGATGGGTACGTTTAGAGGTGGAGATGGGTAGGCTTAGGTATCAGACTGGAGATGCGTAGGTTTAGGGATCGGGGAGTGGAGATGGGTAGGTTTAAGAGTGGAGATGGGTAAGTTTAGGGATCAGGGGGTGGAGATGGGTAGGTTTATGGATCAGGGGTGTGGAGATGGGTAGGTTTCTGGATCAGGGGAGTGGAGATGGGTAGGTTTAAGAGTGGAGATGGGTAAGTTTATGGATCAGGGGGTGGAGATGGGTAGGTTTATGGATCAGGGGAGTGGACATGGGTAGGTTTAAGAGTGGAGATGGGTAAGTTTAGGGATCAGGGGGGTGGAGATGGGTACGTTGAGAGGTGGAGATGGGTAGGCTTAGGTATCAGACTGGAGATGGGTAGGTTTAGGGATCGGGGAGTGGAGATGGGTAGGTTTAAGAGTGGAGATGGGTAAGTTTAGGGATCAGGGGGTGGAGATGGGTAGGTTTATGGATCAGGGGTGTGGAGATGGGTAGGTTTCTGGATCAGGGGAGTGGAGATGGGTAGGTTTAAGAGTGGAGATGGGTAAGTTTATGGATCAGGGGGTGGAGATGGGTAGGTTTATGGATCAGGGGAGTGGACATGGGTAGGTTTAAGAGTGGAGATGGGTAAGTTTAGGGATCAGGGGGGTGGAGATGGGTACGTTGAGAGGTGGAGATGGGTAGGCTTAGGTATCAGACTGGAGATGGGTAGGTTTAGGGATCGGGGAGTGGAGATGGGTAGGTTTAAGAGTGGAGATGGGTAAGTTTAGGGATCAGGGGGTGGAGATGGGTAGGTTTATGGATCAGGGGTGTGGAGATGGGTAGGTTTAAGAGTGGAGATGGGTAAGTTTATGGATCAGGGGAGTGGAGATGGGTAGGTTTAAGAGTGGAGATGGGTAAGTTTAGGGATCAGGGGGGTGGAGATGGGTACGTTGAGAGGTGGAGATGGGTAGGCTTAGGTATCAGACTGGAGATGGGTAGGTTTAGGGATCGGGGAGTGGAGATGGGTAGGTTTAAGAGTGGAGATGGGTAAGTTTAGGGATCAGGGGGTGGAGATGGGTAGGTTTATGGATCGGGGGGTGGAGATGGGTACGTTTAGAGGTGGAGATGGGTAGGCTTAGGTATCGGACTGGAGATGGGTAAGTTTAGGGATCAGGGGGTGGAGATGGGTAGGTTTATGGATCAGAAGGGTGGAGATGGGTAGGTTTAGGGATCAAGGTGTGGAGACAGGTAGGTGTAGAGTTCGAGATGGGTAAGTTTAGGTATCAGGAGGTTTAGATGGGTAAGTTTAGAGTTTAGGGGGTGGAGATGGGTAGGTTTAGGGATCAAGGTGTGGAGACAGGTCGGTTTAGAGGTCGAGATGGGTAAGTTTAGGTATCAGGAGGTTTAGATGGGTAGGTTTAGAGTTTAGGGGATGGAGATGGGTAGATTTAGGGATCAAGGTGTGGAGACAGGTAGGTTTAGAGGTCGAGATGGGTAAGTTTAGGTATCAGGAGGTGTGGATGGGTAGGTCTAGGAATCAGGGGTGGAGATAAGTAGATTTAGGGATCAAGGTGTGTAGACAGGTAGGATTAGGGGTGGAGATAGGTGGGTTTAGGGATCAGGGAGTGGAGATTGTAGGTTTAGAGGTCGATATGGGTAGAGTTAGGTATTAGGGAGTGGAGATGGTTAGGTTTAGGGACCAAGGGGTGGAGACAGGTTTAGAGATCAGGGAGGGGAGATAAGTAGTTTTTAGTATCAGGGAGTGGAGATGGGTAGGTTTAGGGATATGTAAGGTGGGAGGAGTTGGATCTGGATCCAACCTCGCTCCCTGGATCTTGTGTTCTACAGTGGGGACCATCTCTAAAGGAGGGGTTTAGAGTGACTGAATCTTTGAACTGCTTCAAAGAATCGTTTAAGAATTGCTAGAAAATGAGGTTATGTTGGTAAATGAGGTTTACTATGCATATTTTGAGAAAACTAAACTCTTTTTTTGGCCTTTTAGGCATATAAACTTGTAGGAGGTCCCAAAACAATATAAAGAACCTTAGAAATTCCATAATTGGGGTACTTTAAAGGTTGTATCAGCGATTTCTAGCCTAAAACATAAAGTGTCAATTTCAGCTGATCTTCCTTCACGATCCGCTCGCTGCCTGCCCCATAAATTGTCTGTGAAAAAACCGCATCTCTCTGGTCAGCCTAGGGTCCGAGATATGCCAAAAAAACAATCGATCAACAAACCAATCAGCGTCAGGGGTTTGGTGTTGTGGACTTTCCTACTGGTGCAGGGATGTGAGGGAGGCGGAGCGAAAGTCCACAACACCAAACCCCTGACGCTGATTGGTTGGAACACTGTTTGTTTATGTGTGGAAAGGTTGGTAGTGCCGATTGTTTTTTTGGCATATCTCGGACCCTAGGCTGACCAGAGAGACGCGTTTTTTTCACAGACAATTTATGGGGCAGGCAGCGAGCGGATCGTGATGAAAGGTCAGCTGAATTTGACACTTTGTTTCAGGCTAGAAATCGCTGATACAACCTTTAACAAATGTTGGAAATTGTTTCACCATTTTACAATGTTAATTTTTGTTACGGCTGGTTTATGGATATCTATATATACACACACTCAACTATATGACTTTAGAAATTAATACGCATTCAGTAAGGCCAATAAATTGATAAAAAAATGACAGCAAAGCAATTTATGTTACAAAAATATTTTTCAAATAAATGCTGTTCTTCTTAACCACATTCAATCATAATGTATAAAGGTTTCCAAAAATATTAAGCAGAACATTGATGAGAAATGTTTCTTGAGCATCAAATCAGCATATTGAATGATTTATGAAGGATCATGACACTGAAGACGGGATGGGTAGGTTTAGAGGTGGAGATGGGTAGGCTTAGGTATCGGAGTGGAGATGGGTAGGTTTAGGGATCAGGGGGTGGAAATGGGTAGGTTTAACGATCAGGGGGTTGAGATGGGTAGTTTTAGAGAGTGGGGATGAATAGGTTTAGAGGTCAAGATGGGTAAGTTTAGGTATCAGGGGATGGAGATGGGTAGGTTTAGGGATCAAGGTGTGGAGACAGGTAGGTGTAGAGGTCGGGATGGGTAAGTTTAGGTATCAGGAGGTTTAGATGGGTAGGTTTAGAGTTTACGGGGTGGAGATGTGTAGGTTTAGGGATCAAGGTGTGGAGACAGGTAGGTGTAGAGGTCGGGATGGGTAAGTTTAGGTATCAGGAGGTTTAGATGGGTAGGTTTAGAGTTTACGGGGTGGAGATGTGTAGGTTTAGGGATCAAGGTGTGGAGACAGGTAGGTTTAGAGGTCGAGATGGGTAGGTTTAGGAATCAGGGAGTGGAGATGGGTGGGTTTAGGGACCAAGGGGTGGAGACGGGTAGGTTTTGGGGTGGAGATGAGTGGATTTAGAGATCAGGGAGTGGAGATAAGTAGTTTTTAGTATCAGGAAGTGGAGATGGGTAGGTTTAAGGATATGTAAAGTGGGAGGAGTTGGATCTGGATCCAATCTCGCCCCCTGGATCTTGTGTTCTACAGTGGGGACCATTTCTAAAGGAGGGGTTTAGAGCGACTGAATCTTTGAACTGCTTCAAATTAATTGTTTGAGAATTGCTGGAAAATTAGGTTTTTATGCTGATAAATGTGCATACTGTGCATATTTTGAGAAAATTAAACTCTTTTTTTGCCTTCCAGGCATATAGACTTGTAGGAGACTCCCAAAACAATAAAAAAGAACCTTAAAAATGACTTAAACAAAAGTTGGAAATTGTTTCAAATTTAAATTGTTACAGCTGGTTTATGGATAGATATATATGTACATATATAAACACACACACTCATCTATATGATTTTAAAAATTAATACGCATTCAGTAAGGCCAATAAATTGATAAAAAAATGACAGCAAAGCAATTTGTTACAAAAATATTTTTTTCAAATAAATGCTGTTCTTCTTAACCACCTTCAATCATAATGTATAAAGGTTTCCAAAAATATTAAGCAGAACATTGATGAGAAATGTTTCTTGAGCATCAAATCAGCATATTGAATGATTTCTGAAGGATCATGACACTGAAGACTAGAGTAATGATGCTGAAAATTCTTAAGTTTTGCATCACAGGAATAAATAACATTTCCAAAATATATTAAAACAAAAGTTGTATTAAATTATATATTACAATGCTGCCATTTTTACTGCATTTTTGATCAAAATGAATGTAGCTTTGGTGTATTTCCAAAGCCATTAATAAATCTTATTAACCTCAAACTTAGAGCCTAATAGAAGGTAAACAAACAAAAGTCTTCATAAGTTTAATACAAAAAGACCATTTATTTTCTTGCCAGGCATGCCAATAATACATAAGTAGTCCAACTGGACGCAAGTGCAAACTTTTATAAGCACAACCGGTTAAAAAATAATCTAAATTATTATTACAATTTATTTTCTCATATTTATCATAAAATACCACAGCTGTAGAAAAATACTTTAACATTCTTTTTTTTTTTAAATAAGAAATATACAATTATCAAAGCCTTTTGTTTTCTTGTGCTCTGTTCTTCTGAAAATGCAAACATCTCCCACAAACGCTCAAATCCCAAAAGACTTGGAGCGGCCCTCAGTCATAAGCCCCACAACAATGAGAACTTGGAAAATTTTCCTCAATACCCATGATGCCTTACCGGACACAAAAATAACATACAGACTATATTACAAAAAGGCAAAAATAGCCCTTGAAAACAACGTTACAAGACATCTGTGCAATATAGCAAACTTGTTATGAATATGAACAGAAAAAAGTGGTACAGAAATGGTGCGAGAAACCAAACACACAGTGGCTTGTGGGTATGCATGACTATGCGATGTCGAACTACTTAAATGTGCTTGATGGGAGATTCGAGTATAAATTCATTCCCACCAAAAGTGCTAGAACAAAAGTAGTCTCTGTGAATCAGTTCACTAAAATGCAGGTGCCACTTCTAAAGAAGCAGAATGACGTCAAATCTACTGTTCTGAAGAAGCAGCGTCAGTTCTTCATCATATTTTATAATACGTTGGTCCAGCAAAGAGCGGTGTTGAATAAAACATCAGTCGGTTTATCAGAGCTTTCCGTTTCCTTC
Source organism: Garra rufa (assembly GCF_049309525.1). Classification (NCBI taxonomy): domain Eukaryota; kingdom Metazoa; phylum Chordata; class Actinopteri; order Cypriniformes; family Cyprinidae; genus Garra; species Garra rufa. Next base: position 45,820,109 of record NC_133361.1, read on the forward strand.
CTACAATGCAGCAGGCACTTCCTGGGGAGACTCCGACTTGAGTTTTGGACCAAGTACAGACAGCAGAGAAGGTTCAATCCACTCTAAACGTATAAACAATTCATTGCGGTGAACTGAGGAGTTAAGAACCTTGACCAAGAGCTTAAGAATGCTTTATTAAGGGGCTTAAAAATCTCATTCAGATCTGTTGCAGACACACGCGCACACCTCTGCGGTCATAAGGGAGGTCAACTCGCATTTACAGACCAGGACGGCTATGTATCCCACACAAGACGAAACAAAGACTTCACACGCACATACTACGGTGCTGCAAACACCTGAGTAGACCACCGCTGTCCAGTCCAAACCAGTCTGGCTGGTTGAGTCTTTCGGTCGTTAACACAGATGCCCTCTGATTGGGCAATAGAGTCCGCTGCTTAACAGATGAGCTCTTGTTGTATCTCGGGACGAGGTGGGAATGGTTCTGCGAAACTGAAAGTGTCCCGACCTGTCTTCAGCTCCCCCTGGCCTGGGCAGGTGGGATATGAAGGGATGATGACAAGTTCTGGGGAAGGGACGGGACTTTCAGGCTCTGATTCGGACTGGCTAGCTTCTTGCTCGTCTAGAGTGGCTTCCACAGCGTGGTGATGAGAGTCAAGCCGTAACCAGGGATGATTTAAACACTCCTCAACTGTTGCTCGTTTTCTAGAGAGAGAGAGAGAGAGAGAGAGAGAGAGAGAGAGAGAGAGAAAAGGACTGTTAAACACACTTTGTGATTTTTTTTAAATTATTTTAGTCAGATGTGTAATATTATGCAAATAATAGGTTGGGTTATTATTATTTAATAAAATGGGGAAAAAGCAAGAAAAGTATGCTGTTTGTGTAAATTAATAAAATAAAAATACCTATCTATTCTATTTTATATATTCATTCACAAAGTATTCATAATTTAATTTATTTTACTATATTTGGAAAATTAAATAAATGTCTTATTATACCAAAAATGGCAACAACAACAACAACAACAACAACAACAATAATAATAATAATAATAATACAAATAATACAAATATGGATAAAGTGAAACTGAATAAAATAAATATACACACAAAAAAAATAAAAATATAGACAGGTCTATTTTCAAAAATAATAATGTAATTAATAATAAAAGTATAGAAAAAGTAGAACTGAATAAAATAAAATAAAAATATAGACACATTTAATTAAGTTATTAATAATAATAATGCTAATAATAATAATAATAATAATGCTAATAATAATAATAATGCTAATAATAATAATAATAATAATAATACAAAAAACATACTTTGCTCATTAAGTGCAAACTTGGCCTATAATGAAAAAGGTAACACTTTATTTTAAGGTCTCTTAACTAGTTGCTTATTAGCATGCATATTAATAGAATATTTGCCATTTATTAGTACTAATTAAGCACATATTAATGCATTGTTCTACATGACCTTATTCTACATCCCTAATCCTACCCAATACCTAAACTTAACAACTACCAAACTAAATATTAATAAGCAGCAAATTAGGAATTTATTGAGGAAAAAGTCTAAAGTGTTACCATGAAAAATTATAAAATGTGAGAAAATGTTAAGAGTTTTCTATTTCTCATCAGCATTGGATTCACCACCAGTCCTGGAAAAGTGAAAGACTCTCACACTCTCGCGTTTAGGTTCCCAGATTCTTCCTCCCCCAATTACTCACACTCAGAGGAATTTTTCCACATTGCTTTAAGCTATCATTTTTCCTCTCCAGCTTTCTCAGTGGCGATGATCTACAAGCATTAAGTTTTATGGAGTGCAGATTATGGTTCTGGATCAGAGACCGGGCTACTATCAGTTCCCATACAGCAGGTCTGGACTGCCATTTGGTTACACCAGCAGACCCAAAAATGCTTTCACCATTCATCAGCTGCAGCAAAAGAGCCCAGGGATGCGGGACAAAAAGCTAAGACTGCAAGGATCATTTCACTGTATATTCAAGACCAAGAGTCCATTGCATTTTAATGAGAGATCGAAGCGTGAGATTACATGTTTGGAGCAAAGCCAACCAAAGCCACTCCATCAGTTAGGTTATGTAAGTTTTGCCTAAACAAAACTAGAGTGTCACAATGTCGTTTCATATCCACACTCACAAACAACTGCCAACTATCCTTACCCAGGGTTTTTGATGAGCAGTGACTGGATGAAATCCACAGCGAGGTCAGAAATGCCCTGAAAGACATCCTGCGAGTAGTCCACGTTGACCTGGGAGATGTTCAGGAAGGTCTCCTGCTTTTCTTCTCCCAGAAAAGGCGACTCGCCTGTCAGCATCACGTAAATCAGCACCCCAATGCTCCTGTAGGAGAAAAAGCAACAACATAGATCAGTATGGCAAAAAAACATGCCTTCAAATGTGTGACCCTGGACCACAAAAACTAGTCTTAAGTAGCATGGGTGTATTTGTAGCAATAGCCAAAAATACATTGTATAGGTCAAAATGATACATTTTTCCTTTCATGCCAAAAATCATTAGGATATTAAAGTAAAGATCATGTTCCATGTAGATATTTTGTAAATTTCCTACTGTAAATATATCAAAACTTATTTTTTGATTAGTAATATGCATTGCTAAGAACTTTGCTTGGACAACTTGAGGTGATTTTCTCAAGATTTAGATTTTTTTGCACCCTGAGATTCAAGAGCTTCAAATAGTTGTATCTCAGCTAAATATTGTCCTATCCTAACAAACCATACATCAGCGGAAAGCTTATTTATTCAGCTTTCATGTAAATCAAATCAATTTCAAACATTTTTGGGTATCCTTTTAAAATGGGACAATGAGCGTCAAATAAAATGCGTGTAAAGGTTCTAGGCAAGGTTCTAGATTATCAGTGGGTTGTAAACTGATTGCACATGCTGACTTTTTACCAGATTTTTTTTTTTTTGCAGATAAACACTGACACGTTTATTGTGCTACTAGACTTGCTTTTATAGGCCCATTTTTCAAGATGTCGCCACAGCAATAAATGACCTTTATATAACATTTCATATGCGTGTCAAATACCACAAACTCTCACGCACACGTCTGGACTCTGGACACTCAAAGAGTTCAACTTACCACATGTCAGTAGCTGTGGTGATGGGTTCATAGTCCAGGACCTCAGGAGCTGAAGGAAGAAGAGAAACAATTTCCAAATCAATCAATTTTCATCTCAGCAGTCTGATACAAGAGTTCAAAACAATCAATGATTGTTCATCCCTGACATAAATGTACTGTAGGTAAGGCTAAAAAACAACACAGTTTATTCCTGATTACCAGTTTATTCCGGATTTCTCTAAAGATTTTATGACTGAAGGAGTTACAACCAAGTCAATAGTCACATGAAGTTTCACTACTCTTACACAAGTTTTCGGTTCACCCCCTCCTCTTCACTATACGGAGTCTTCACATATCTGTTTTTGTGTGCAGGAGGATTTGAGGTTTGCAAATGAAGGAGGTCCGACTTACCCACATACTCGGGAGTGCCCAGGATCTCCCGTACCTCTGACACACTGTCCACCCGCCGAGACAAGCCAAAGTCAACAATACGGATGTCACCTAGCGGCTGAGCGCTCGTCAACAGGATGTTCTGAGGCTGGAGAAGACATTACAAGTGTGAGAGAAAAGAAAACACTGAATTACAGGAGAGCAGAACCTGCTTCCCCAATACAAAAAAAAAAAAAACCACACACAACAACATGGCTGCCTGACTAAATTTTTCTAGTCGTAATTCATTTCAAGCATTAGTGTACTATTAGTCACATGGTTATTAATAAACCATATAAATCCATATAAACAATGATGAGTCTTTAATTACCTACATGGCCTAATAAGCGCTCAAGCACACAGAAATAAAGCCTGCCTCAACGCACTGGCACATATAATGATTATGAATGTGTCAGGGAAAAAACAGCAAGGAGACTGCATTAACATTTTAATAATTATTGATAAACTAGTGTTTTCTTCATTTTCAACTTAAGAGATGAAGTTGGCGACACCGACTCGTGGATGTGCCAGTATGCGTGTTTCATACGGATTACATAATGTGAGAATATTTGTTTTCTATTAGAATTGGTTCATTTAAAAGTAGACATTTCCTTTTCTATAAATATATTTTATGTCTGTAAGGCAAGTATACACAGAGTTTCAAAGTTTTGCGCTCCAGTTCACAGAGACCGAGACGACAGAAAGCACATCCTGTTTGCTTTCATTATTTTACAAAAGCGCAATGTTTCGTTGCTATTGCGAGTGCACACAAATAAACGTAGAGTCTTTACAGATACAAAAGATGTATTACTCTTCATTATTTTACAAAAGCGCAATGTTTCGTTGCTATTGCGAGTGCACACAAATAAACGTAGAGTCTTTACAGATACAAAAGATGTATTACTCTTATTTGTATGACCAAAAATGACAGCATTTAAGAGCAAGTGACCGCACCTTCATCTGTCATGACACTTGAATAGCGCACATTTTTCTAGGTTCACTTTAGATTGAGCAGACAAGTAAAGTTGCTACTAAATACTAATTCAGATGAAAAGCCATATTTGAGGTCGATGAAAAATAGGTGAGAGTTTAGATGTCCTGTCTGATGTACTATATTTCCACATAGACCAGCCGTTAACGATCTGTCCGTCACGGACAGTGTGACTTCGCCACTTCTTGTGGATTTTTTTTCTGCAACTAAGTGACTAATAAAACTTTGGTCGACCAAGCCTCTTCTTGAATGGTTAGTCAACTATTAAAGGGCAGCACTAAAAAACATTGAGAAATTACTAGTTGCCCATGAAGAGTACTGTACCCTTTTTTAAACGCCCCATTAAAACCATTTATCAAACACTGAAATCAAACGTTTTCATTCAGCCTAACATCCCGAGGCACAAAACGAGCACGTGTGATGCAAGATTAGCGCTTGAAAGCTTTTACACACCCAAACAGGCATACTTGATGTAATTAGTAACATTACAATTAGATTGATTAGATTGTTATTACAACAAAGTGTGTTTAAACAGGTTTGGATAATTGTCTAAAGAACACTGTTAGAAGTCATTCAGTCCCTTTACTTGGCCAAATGTACTTTTTTTTGCTGCCCTCCACCTTTTGTTGTTACGCAATAAATGTTATTAAACCAAAAAATAAATAAATCCAGGGTGTACTACAGCCCAAAACAGAACAGAGGGGAAACTATTAGTAGTTCCTTTCTTTGTTACGCCCACGTACACAGACATAATACAGCGATTTAATCAATTACTGTGGACATTAGTGTATTGTAACGTATTGAATTTCACACTCACACACGAGAAAAAAATTGGGAGCAGAGACATTTTAGACCATATTAGTTACAACAAAATGGATTTGATTCAATCCCACACTGCCAAGAATGGACAAAAAGATGTTGGCGACGATCCAGGTCTCTGGCTGAATCATTATGGTGATGTACATGTGCACAAACAAACAATACACTCACCTTAAGATCCAAATGAACAACGTTGTTTTGATGTAGACAAGCCACTCCCATCAGAATCTGCCTGGCCAATCGGATGACGTCTTTCTCTGTGAAAGCCTCGTCATTATCAGCAACACACTGGTTGAAAATTTCACCTCCGGCAGCACTGAAAGACAGAAAAGTTACAAATTAGATATCAAATTACATTCTCACATGTTTCACGGCCCGACAAGCTGAAGTTCTTTTCCTGTGCTAAAAATCCTATTAAATGCATTATGATTAGAAACACCCAAAAAGACACAAACACGCCCTTAACCATCCTAGAATAATAGTTTCAGAGATAAAGGCAAGGCTTGTTTCATTATCCCATCTGATAACAGGGTTTAAGCCATATCAAGCATATAATGAGTTTAGTAAAACAATAACTCATTAAAATTACCCAGAAGTCAACAGTGTATAGGTGCACCACCCACGATTGGAGTGGTTTGAACTCTAGACCAAGTGTTCCCGCTCATTTCTACACATTATAATTGGACCTCTCCAGCTAATTATTAAATTAGAGGAGACTTCTGGGTACCGACGGATGGGGAACTTCATTCTTGCATAACCGTGACGAGGGTTACCATGACGATTAGGATTTGCAGGCGGATACTCCTTTAGGCGATGAAAGACTGGGAAAATCAGGGCCATGTGTAGTGGATTTCGGGCCTATCCAATAGACAGAAGTTTCATCTACAGTGGAAAGTCTGTATGTATGTGTGTGTGTGTGTGTGGCGTCAGTTGCATAACAGCCGAATCCAGCTGTATAAATAGAGGATTCTGGGTTTTGCTTATCAGATGAGCATCTAGAGGCTTATAAAATAAGGACACTGGGATATTGGGAACCTTTCGCCTCCTTTTAATCAAACACATCACAACAACTCAAACCCTTCACCCTAATGGAATAAACCCTCCACTTTAAATTCCCCAGAAGTGAGTGTCTTTTAAAGTAACAGCAGCAAAATACCCCAAAGAGGTCTTTTAATGCTCACACATGTGCCGGGTCAAATCCTCAAAGCCTTTCATGTACGGAAAAACATGTTTTGGTTTTGGTGCATGTGAGAAAAAAAAAATCTAAAGCATCTATAAAGTGGTTCCACAGACTGACTCGGGTAAAATAAAAATGACACGTACAAGCTGGTAAAGCTTGATGTGCCATTTTTATTGATTTCACCTGATCAAAATGCCACTCCATTGCTAAACTATAAATCAAAGCTAAACGCTCAATAGAGGAATTGCAAGTGTACTCTGTGGTTTTGAAGCCATGAGAATGTGAAGCAAAGACAAAGATTCGTCCCTCAAATAAACTACTTTTCTGGAACAGAAGCAAGGATAAAAATACGCTCATCCACTGTCCAAGACCACCAAGAGCGCACTTCCCCTCTTACGAGAAGACGAGAGTGAGCACTTGGACTTAAGGAGTCTTGCAAAAGATGTGAAGAATGCTCTCCAAAGGCAATCTATCTGGAAACTAACAACTCTGAGAAACACGTTTGTCGTCAATTGCAATGCACTTCCACGAATTTAGAAAGCCTTGTATACATATCTACTGTGAACTGCATCAAAATGGCTTTCGTACCAACCAAATGGTAACAAACTCGACAAACGAATTCAGTTCTAGTTGCATCTCAAGCAAATATTGTCCTATCGAACCATACATCAATGGAAAGCTTATTTATTCAGCTTTCAGATGATGTATACATCTCAGTTTCAAAAACATATAATCATTAGAACCAACACCAGATTCACAGAGAATTAAGCGATTTTAAGGTTGATGGGGCATCTGGTATTGCTACTAATAATTATTCTGTTTCGGAAGAGCCTAAAATTCCTACAGCAACTAAACAATGTGCTTAGTCTTATAAAAACTCACTTTCCGAAGATGCTCAAATACTGTTTTAGAACAAAAGATCTGTGAAAAAGTCTACAAGTGCCAGATGTCTTGTCCTGGCTTTATTTTGAGGTATTAACGGTGTGCTCAACCAAAGACAGCTGGAGTCAAAAGGACTTACAGCCATTGAAAGGTCCATTTCAGAGACTTCTGAGGACGTTTGATCAAGCAGATGAAGAAAACAGAGGAGCGTGATGAAGAGGAAGACATATGAGAGACTTACATCACAGCTTTCCTAGAAAGATAAATGCCAAACTCTGAGCAAGGGAGGGCCCCTTTCATTTTGTTTAAGGAATGAAAAACAGATCACCACAGATAGAGTAACTCAATTTTTTTTTCCAAAGAACATCACTTGTCTGCGATAAACTCTATAGTGTTGTGGGTGGTTACCAATGTGTTTTTACAGCCCTAAACAAAAGAGATCACCCTAAAATCTCTTTTATAGTCTCTAGATTCTTTAAAGTAAATTCAGACTGCTTAAAAGTGTGAATAATAGTTGATGAAGGCCTGTTACTTGATCTGACCCATTTTAAAAACATCCTGAAAAAAAAAAATGCATACATGTGTCCTTTGAAAAAGCCGTGGCTAGTGTGTTTATGTAATAGTCGGGGCTGGTGTTTCGCTACAAATTTGTGTGGGGTGTCTGTGTATGTTTGGTAAATGTAATTATGACCTGTCCTATTCTCAGTCTTACAATAGTTAGGGTTTTAACTTTAAATGGCAGAGAATGGCGAGAACTCTGTTTGTTTCTGACAACAGAGGATGTGGCGATGCATTGCACATGCAAGTACGTCGCAGCTCCGCTTTTAGAAGAAAAGCCACAGGAAATGGAAATTGAAGTGTATCTTTCTGTGTGTCTCTTCGGTTTAACTGGTTTTTACTGCTAAACCTGCCCACATCAAGTTTAAGGATTTAACGAACAACAGAATACCAGAGTAAAACGAATTGGACGCATTGTTCCTTAAACCAGACAGACTGTTCTAACACGAAAGCAGACACTGAAATATGCAAACATGCAAATAAAAAAAAAAAAATAAATAAAAAAAAAAAAGATTGGGACTGAATATTCTCGGACTGATTTTTTGTATATACATAAAACAAAAATTAATATGCTCATTTAATTATTAAAAAACATAAATAAGTCTATATATGAGCAAACAGATCAACCAGACCATGAATTTACACAGACCTTGCCTGATGTGACTGAACTTGCACACCGATTGGCGAAAAACAAGCAGCGCTACCTTCCTTATAAGGTAAACTTTCTCCACAGGTTGTTTGCACACATACCGATGTGCGTGCTTACAAGTGACAGATTGACATACAGCTGTCTTTTCAGAGGAAGTGGGTTAGCCGTGTGCAACATGTGGGTTGACTTTTTTTTGTGGCGTGTTACCTTTGAGACTGAAAGATATAATCGAATTCTCAAAACCTTCGTCATTCAACCAGTCAGCATCCTGCCTCTCTATACAGATCAACATACAAAATACGCAACAAGCAGGCTGTTGATATTACGCAGAATTCGCAACAACACAGATAGTAGGGGGAAAAAAAATATTGTCAACAAATCAAGGGGAAAAATTAAGGGAGATCTGAATGATAGATAGACAGCTTACGAAAGACATTTAAACTTAACGACCTGTCATTTCCTCCTCATTAGTAAACGTTATCAGTTTCTGTTTTACTGGAAAAACTAAAATAGTGTGATCACGCCTCAGCAATTTTCTCAAATATGTGGTGAACACCAGAGTGTTAAATAAATAACTCACAAAAAGGTCAACATTTACAGCCCATGTTGTTCCAAAAACAATCTTTTTACTAGTGCTGTCAAGTGATTAAATCATGACTAACTGCATCCAAAACCAATCATAAGTCTATTTTTTTTTATTAAGATTTATACATCAGTCGAAAGCTTATTTATTCAGCTTTCAGATGATGCATGATTTGTTAGGATAGGACAATAGTTGTCCCGAGATACAACTACTTGAAAATCTGGAATCTGAGGGTGCAAAAAAAGCAAAACATTGAGAAAAATCACCTTTAGTTGTCCAAATGAAGTTCTTAGCAATTCATATTACTAATCAAAATAGTAATATCCTAATGATTTTCGGCATAAAAGAAGAATTGATAATTTTTACCCATTCAATATAATTTTGGCTATTGCTACAAATATACCTGTGCTACTCAAAACTGGTTTTGTGGTTCAGGATCACTTATTTTATTTTATTTGATTAATCGTTTGACAGTGCTACTTTTTATGAAGTATTTTACATTTTTGTTGACCTTTTTCAAATGTTCAGAAACTTTAAAGAATGCCCTGGCTGCTCTTTTGCATTTAATTACAATGAATGACAAAAGCATCAAAACTTCTCGTTTGTGTTGCACAATGAAAGCCATATGGGTTTGGAACAAAAGGATAAGCTAATTTTATTTGTAGCTAAATGCATGAGTAATACTGTGAAATTAGGTTATCATTGCTTTAAATAAAACTCACAGGGCTTTGCACTTATCGGTCAGGCATGAGTCAAGAATGTTTTTGTGATTCTTATGAAGTTCAGCCCGAAAACGGCAGGGCAAAGGAAACAGGTTTGATATGATTTTGGCCAAGCTGCAGTGCGGTCAGAAAAACTGCAGTCAGTTTGCGGTGCTTTCTGAGAAGCGTTTGGATTTGACCTTTCACAAGGAGCAAACACAAGAACACCACATTCTCACTTGGGAGTTTATACATTTTGTTTCATTTTTTTACGGTTATTGTATTGGAACATTCAGCTCACTCAGTTAAAAGAAGAACTAGTTCAATTGTGGCCTGCGGTGACATCCAGAAAGGTACAGACAACAACGGCGTTATGAAAAATTCCCGTTTTGATTTGCCCGTTGTGCCATTTCTTTGTGCCTATAATTCTAATCTTCAAAAGCCCTGGTGACTTGGAATAACAAAATTATGGTGCACAATGTCCAAGTCATCATAAAACACTCGGCGTTGAGCTTGGCTTTCGTGGTCAGGGCATGTAACTGCATAACTATGCGAGTGCGAGCCTTACCACTCTAATACGAGGATGATCTCTGTGGTGGTCTCGTAGACCTCGTGCAGTGCCACCACATAGGGATTCGCCTCGGCTGACTCCAGCACAGCGATCTCGTTCAGAATGTCGCCGCGGCAGTCTTGACCCTTCCGTCTTTTTCGCAGGAACTTTGCAGCGTGCTCCTTGCCAGTAGTCTTCTCCACACACTTCTTCACTACTGCAAACTTGCCCCTGCGTGCACACAAACATACACAAAGAGCGATTAAATAAACAGTTTGGGAAATGTTTGGGCAATGACGAGGAACTCAAAATACAAGCACTTTGAGTAATGATTTATGCGTTGTACTATTAAACAGGAGTTTTTTTATTACACAGCTCTCCGGAACAATTGGTTCTGATCAGGCATTTGCAGCATATTTAAAGAGGGCATCAGACGCAAGATTCACATTTACATTGAAAATCCATACCCTTGTTTTTTAATCCCCAAAACACCTAAACAGTCTCAATCATCAAGCGTTTTGGATTTATAGAGTAGTATGATGTCACAATGATCAGGCTCTGCCCATGAGTCCTGATGGATTGTCCCGTATTAGCATTTTTTCTTTGCACTCGAGCAGCTGTAGTGACACCAATGTCTGGTAAGCAATGCAGGTGTTTTGTATTTGGAAGTAAAAGTGAACATAAGATTAGTCATTTTCTTTCGACATCAAAGAAGAGGGGGTGGAGTGAGCAGTAGCTCATTATCATTTAGAGACAAGCACCGAAAACGGGTCGCTGTGAACACACACGAACACACACACACACACACACACACACACACACACACACACACACACACACACACACACACACACACACACACACACACACACACACACACACGAACACACACACACACACGAACACACACACACACACACAATATTAAAATAAATATTAATATATTTTTAATTATTAAATTTGATATTATTTCTTATATATGCAACACACAATTTTTTTTAATAATTTTTATATAAATCATAATTTTAAATTATTTTAACATTTTTATATAATTTTTTTTCTTATATATGCAACACATACATATATTTGTATTAAACAGGGATGTAACGATATCTCACGGTACGATCAGATCGCAATATGAAGTCCATGATATGATATTTATTGTGCTTTTGGTTTTAGTTCATTTGACAGAGACTGTGTCAAAGCATAATGGCCCAAAACACAACTTTAAAGACCTTTTATATCAGAATAATGTTTAAATACATTTTAAAACTACACTTTTTGCCATGTGACCATGATAATATCGTTACATGCCTAGTAATAAATATTAAATGCATTTGTATTAAATATAACGGTTCATTCTTTTCTTTATAAGGTTTCGTTCATCAAACAACAGAGGGTACTGAACATGCAAAGTCGGTTCATAAAGTTAGCATGGTGATAACCACATGGTTTATGTGTTACAGACTGATAAGACACTTGTCTGTCATTTTAAAAGAAAATGTTGCATCTTTCTCTCTCTCTCACTCACACACACACACACACACACACACACACAGCAAATCTTCAATCCACTTTTACAAGTGGAGTGTTCACCAAAAAAAGGGAGAGTATTTTTAATTGCATGACATTAGAACATGAGTCACACAGACTAATTATTGCGCTTTTATCATATTTGTCTTTTTTTTGTAGATTAACAGCCATGACAACCCACGATTTGCTGTAATAGGACAAAAAGCTTTAAGAAGATTCTTCAAAATCCCTTTTTATACTGAGGGAAAAACAGCAAACAATTTTGGAATAGAATAAGGGAGTGACAAATAACGGGTGAACAGGCACAGTACGAACTGACGCCACAGTTGGTGCCGTCATCATTATTAGGTCATCATCCCATTGATGATGAACTGTGTATTCATTCTTAACCTGTCAATTTTGCACTTGTCATGATCATTCCCTCCCTCTCTTCTTCGTTTGCAACGAGAGCCTGACACCCAGATGATAAGAATGACAGTTGGAGCCGTCTGAGGCCACAGGCTCATTCACACCGATTTCCTGCCACCTCCCTCATCTGACCTCCCATCACCTCATCTATCAGTCAAAAGACACACAGGGCACTGCACACACACAAAGAAGAGGCCTGTCAGCGTGGACATTCTCTTGTTTGACAGCGAGAAGGACAAATGGCTCTTAACCACACCTCCTCTTCAGGCCATTTCATAAAAAGACACTGGTTTGTGTGTGGGGTAGAGACCCCAACAGACAGACCACCCAACTCTTCCAACACTCCTCCACTGAGAGGCAATGGTGTCCACTCCTCCTACCATCTAGTTTAGCCAATGAGCAAACATGACACTTACAAACAAAAAAAAAGCCCCCCCCCCCTCCCTCTGATGACCTCTCCTCTGTCCATTGCTTGTCTCTTACCATCTATGTCTCCATTAACACCCTACTTAAAAGTTTAACACGGACACGGACACAATATTTAATTAAACAAAATGTAATTAATAATGACATTTTTTTTTATTAAAATCAACAAAATTAAAAATTGTTTTAATTAAACCAATAGAATTAAATAAAATTAAAATGTGACCCTGGACCACAAAACCAGTCATAAGGGTCAATTTAAAGGTTTCCATTAATGAAATAAACTTTCCACTGATGTATGGTTTGTTAGGATTTGGCTAAGATACAACTATTTGGACAGCAGAAATCTGAGGGCCCAAAAAAAAAAAAAAAAAAAATAATAAAATAATTGAGAAAATTGGCTTTAAAGTTGTCCAAATAAAAGTACTTAGCAATGCATATTACAAAATATCTTAAATGGAACATGATCTTTACTTAATATCCTAATAATCATCATTTTGACCCAAACAATGCATTTTTGGCTATTGCTACAAATATACTCGTGCTACTTAAGACTGGTTTTGTGGTCCAGGGTCACAAATAAAAGTAACTCAAAATAAGATTAAAATAAAATAAAGATATAAATCAAAATTAAAAGTAATATAAAATTAAAAAAAAAAAAAAAAAAAATTAAAAATATTTTAATAAAAAATAGAATAAAAAAAATACATTTACATAATTACAAAAATTCACTTACAAATAAAAATAAATTAATGATTAATACTAAAATGAATGCATAATTAATAAATAAAAGCAGAGAATGGAACTGATTGTGGAAAACATTTTTTGGATTCATAAACTGAAACATTTTGGCCAATTTTGCTTTAAGAAAGGCTAGCTATATTTGAATATGTTTATCTGCTATAGATCCTTTTTCCCCCCCAACCACACAACATTACATTTTAAGATTCTGGCAGCTTTAAAAAGCTTTTGTTAAGTCTTGGTGTTAACAATTCCCATGACTGCAAACCATCGCAAAGCCCCAGAAAATTTCCATGGGTACAAGCCAAAATGCATCCATTGCCAGCATTATAGTGATTTTCCTGCTAAACGTGAGTCTGGTTGGCAGGGTCAGGGTGAAGTGAACACGTTCCAGCGTCCGAACACAGAACACCGTCGCAATACTGAGTTCACATGAAGTACCGCATGCGGCGATGCCAACTACTCAGTAGTTCAACTTGTAAGGAAATCATCCTAAACAAAAATGTTTGGACTGGAGCAGACATTAAGATTTACAATTTCTGAATTGCAAAACACCCATAAAATTTTGGATTGAGTCGACAAGGTCAAAGGACATCCATAATTCTGCCAAATTTCTCCTGAATGGGTGAATAGAGCAGATTTGAAAAGTTCAAAGTTCTTCCAAATAAAAAGAAGACCAACAATGCTCAGCACTGATAAAGATGAATGAGAACCCAGTAAAAGATCACAATACTTGGAAATACCAATGAATACGGTCAGCCTCAATCTAAAACGTTGACTGCAGGAAGTGTACATTCATCTTTGGAGATGACCCAGATACTCTGGTGGTTAGACTTCCTGTGCTAAAAATCACACCGTCTTCTTTCACTGTCTATCTGTCTCCATCTCTCAGTTTCATTCTCAAGGCCAGATGGTAGAAACATGTTCACTTTCAGTCAAAGAACGGATAAACATTTAAAAAGACCAAAAGCATGCACGTGTGCATGAACACACAAACACAAGACCATTCAGACACAAAGATATACAACCTCAATCCGTTATTAAAGGGAAAATCGTACAACCCCATTATTAAGCGAAGGACTGAATCACATGCACAGCTGGCCTGTCTGCTACCGGTATGGCAGAAGGCTCAGTCAGCAACCCAGAAATCTGCAGTAAAGCATTCCTCACACAGACCACCTCGGATAGAGGATCACCGAATTCTCAGCTGAACTCATGAACTTTATTAGCTTCCTGACGATAAAAAGTGCATATTACCAAAACAGCTGCACAGCAAGAGAAAAAAAAAAGTATTGAGTTTAATCAAATTTTTGTTTTTGAAAACATGAATGAAGTCAATGGAAAGCTTGCTAAGTCTGATATTGTTGTATATGCAGTAGGGCTGACATGATTTCTTGATTTAATTCAAGTACTCGATTTAAAAAAAAGTTCCTCGATTGCATTTACCCTTGCCAAGTAACTGACAAAATAACAGAAGTGGCGCATTCCACGAACGAGAATCTATGAAAGGCATTATTAGACTGTTTTCCATGGCTGCATGATATATTAAACCCATTTAAAATCCAAAAGCATAATGCTAAGGTGAACAAACGCTGAGTCAATTAAATAAATGGATTATGTGTGGAGCATCTTGAACTTCATCTCTGCATATTGCTGTGAGTTTGGGTTGATTATAACGTTCATCTGGGAACCAAACATCGGCCATTTATGAGATTTGTAAGGAAAATTTAATCCTTTATAATCCCACACAAACA
Source organism: Garra rufa (assembly GCF_049309525.1). Taxonomy (NCBI): domain Eukaryota; kingdom Metazoa; phylum Chordata; class Actinopteri; order Cypriniformes; family Cyprinidae; genus Garra; species Garra rufa. The sequence continues at coordinate 45,835,397 of NC_133361.1, forward strand.
AAGAAGAATACATCAGTATCTTTCCCAATCTGCTAACTGTTTACGGTGATTTCAAAATTAGTTTAAACCCAGATGTCCAGATATTTAAGAAATTACTGTGGCTGTAGAATTTCTGTAGAAAAGATATGGCCAAATATTGAAGATTAAGTGGAAATTTAAATTTTATTGTTATTTAGTCAATATTAAACAAAGCTTAGATTGCGCAGTAAAGTAAAATGAAAGACTGAGCCGCCTCAACTGAAAGAAACTTATAATGACTGATCTTAAAATATGTCAGTACATTTGTTTTTGTCTCAAGATGCACACCAGTAACGTTTTTTTCTAAGGTACGTTTATAAAAATTACTTATGTCTTAATTGAACTATGGCCTAATCCTGGTTTAGGCTAAACCCTGACTATGAAACTGGGCCTATTATGTATTTTAACAGTTTTGTTCAATAAAACCATACGATTATTTGCTTTTGATACTTTATTTGAATAAAATTGTTATCTCATTGCTATTATTTATGTATTTTAAGACATTTTAAAGGCTATTGTTTGCTTAGGCGTATTTTTATCACCCAAAAATATACATAATTTTCCAATCACTCGATTAATCGTCAGAATAATCGACAGATTACTCGATTAACAAAATAATCGTTAGTGACAGCCCTAATATACAGTTCCTCAAAAAGATTTTGGTGCATGATCAGAGGTAGAATTTTGAAGGTTGGGGTTAAATTCATTTTTGGATACTCTAGAGAAGCTCCAAAGATGAAATGCTTAAAAATACCCTCTCATCCCACCGAATTGGGACACAACTCTGAAGAACTTTAATGAAGTAGGACATCCACTACACTGTATGTCAGGTGACCAACTCTGCAGACATTCAAGGGGAATAGGCATAAGTTTATAACAGCATTCCACGCTTTGTCCATTTCCAAACCAGGTACTCAAAACAATAAGGAGAACAAGTGCTATTGTTAGAAATCCAAAGAATTTAGAAATAACGGGAAGAAAACAACTGGTAATGGAAACAAAACCAATCCAAACTGAGATAACTAAACTGATCTTCCATCTAATAAACAAACAAGCTGCCTGAGAACAAAGTTTGGATTTGATTTCGGAGAATAATACGGAAATTGCTGTTGGAGCTTTGTCTCAAATGAATGGAGTGCTGACAACTGGGCCAGATGGTTCGGCCATTCAGTAAAACGAGTGTGTTCAGCCGTGCACACACACACACGAAATATATATCTCACTGTCTGTGGGTTTGAACGCAAGTGTGTACATGGGACTTTAAAAAACTAAATCTAGGCCAATGACTGTTATGGTCATCTGGAGAGCTAAAAATGATTTTAAAAGGTGACCTATCACTAAAAAAAGACTTTGGTTGTACTCACAGGAAATCACAAGACAAGCTGGACCACTGTGACCATCTCTGATACTTTTAGAACAAGTCTACTTTCACATGAAGACGATGTTGATATATGATAAAGGAAAAGAGGGAAATCAGATTAGGTTACACTGAAGGAATGCAAGATATTTGTGTGACCGTCTGCCTCTGCCTACCTAATCTTCACATCAGTATCCACCAACATCTGCATTCCTCCATTCCTCCTCATTCAATTCACCACGATGGTAAGCAAATCAGTTAGGCAGCGTTATAAAAATAACAGCTTGCCTTGTGACTCACGCATGTGGTCTTTTTGTGCGCTTTAATTACAGGAAAAAACTTGTGAGGATTCTAAGGCATGAGTAAATAGTGCCATCTCGCAAAGTGTGGGGCAAAACGTGACATGCCAGCTAAATCCAGTCTGAATCGAGATGTTTTACAACCCAATCCACAAATTACCCATTAAATTGGGTTAAATGGTGCGGAAAGGCAATGAGAATTTAAATCCAAAAGGTTGGAAAACAAAATTCAGCTGAAGGCACCAGAAACAGATTGCGACTGTCAACAAGCACAGCCCGAATGCTTAGCTCTAAACGAACACATCTGCCCAAGAGAAAACAAGTTACAGTGGTCAGACGATACCATCTTGTCTATAATTAGTCAGTTGAGCATTAGAGAACAATGTCACGGCAAGCAGCGCCGTATCCATCACACATTGGTCCCGTGCGGCTCTGAAGTAAGATGTTTTAAATTCTTTGTTTACTTGAGAACACACACTGAAAGGATCCAAGTCTGGTTTTAATGCATGAGGGGGCCCTGGAAAACACGGATAAGAATGTAAGATGCTTCACCTTTGATTGATTCAACCCGGCGAACCGAATCATTTGAATCATTCACTAAAACGATTCATTATGATTTGTTCAGCATCCCTTGCCTGTAATAATTGAGTCCGTGAGTCTTTTACTCAACTGTTCCAATCACGAATAAAACAAGTCTGACTATTTTTAATGAAAATGTGTCTATAGATAGACTAAAATAAATAAGCATTTACCTCACAAATAACAACAAAGATGTTTCAGTTTTCAACTGTGGTGCGTGACATCAAGCTATACCGTTAAAAAACAAACAATTTAAATGTGAATCTGGACCACAAAACCAGTCTTAAGTAGCACGGGTGTATTCACAGCAATAGCCAAAAATACATTATATGGGTCAAAATTATCGATTTTTCTTTTATGCCAAAAATCATTGGAATATTAAGTAAAGATCATGTTCCATGAAGATATTTTGTAAACTTCCTACCATAAATATATCAAAACTTAATTTTTGTAGTGTATATTCCTAACAAACCATCAATGCGAAGCTCATTTATTCATCTTTCACATGATGTATAAATCTCAAAATCAAAATAATGGACCCTTATGACTGGTTTTGTGGTCCAGGGTCACAAATAACGTCTTTACGTAAATTTATTTGTTTTCTTTAAAATAGATTTATAATGGAGACTCGTTCGTTTACATTACATTACATTAAACGCAAAGGTGCGCAAGTGTGTGGGCATAACATACAGTATGGTTTATTTAATAAATTCGCGTAGTTTGTTTGCAGTATTGACAAACTGCAATTAGGGCTAAAATCTATTTAGTTGATCCTCAGATTACACGTGCCGGAGCCAAACAAATCTCTTTTGGCTTCCAGCTGGCAGTGATTCACTGCACCAATTAAATCTCACACCGGTTCTCAACTTTGTGAAACTGCCTGCAGGCTTATGACTACATTTATCGTACACATTTTAATCTTTTAAACGCGCTAATTTGTCCATAGAGTAAATCATTTACAGTGCTTTACCTGCCCAGCTCTTTGCCGACCAGGTCATAGTTGTTCTTAAAGGGGTCGGTCCTTATCCGTGTCCGAATCTTTGTGACCATTCCGTTCCTGTTCATCATTGTGCTGTCTGTCGTTACAGTCCTGCTGCAGGATAATGCCTGGCGTTCTCCGGAGCACTGAGTAAGTTAGAAATACAAACGTTTACTCCATCAGGTCACTATCACAGAGCGGATGGATGATGCTTAATGTTAGTTAAATTAACTGTTGCACGGGCAAAATTGTAAAAACAAGTTAGGTTCTGAAACTATTTCCAAGAAACTCACAGAACTTGTTGAGAACCGCGACAGATCACCGATATGCCAACGTCCAAGCAGCGGTAACTCAGTTTGAGAATGCGGACAAACATTCCCAAGCACAAGGCTCATTACAAACCCCGCCTCCAAAGATGTGGCCAATGGAAGCGTGGATTTTTTTGAAGGAGGCGGGGTTACTGAATGTTAATTCATAGACAAATTTGTATATGTTGGGAACTCACATGTAAGATGCAAGCTTAATTTGTCAACCATGTGAAATGATCTGATAAAATTCCTCCAGAACTTTGTACTACATTCAAAGCACACATTTGGAACATATAGGCTACATATATAACAAAAGTGTTTATTATTTCTTTTACTTTTGTTGTATTTTGTAAAATGCAAAACCTTATATTTCAGCAGTAATATATTTTGAAATGGTTTCAAAGACATATTTTGAGGAAAAAATAATATTTCTTATCTCACATTTTCTGTCACACTCCGAAAAACACATCTTTTTAGGTTTGTTCACTCAACTCTAAGTCTGTTTATTACTTTGTTGTCACTGGCAACCAAACAGACAGTGCCCTACCTTGACTTGCCTTATACTTTGCTAAATCTTATCTCTCTCTCTCTCACACACACACACACACACACACACACACACACACACACACACACACACACACACACACACACACACACACACACACACACACACACACACACACACACACACACACACATGTTGGGTTTACATGTTTTATGGGGACATTCCATAGGCGTAATGGTTTTTATACTGTACAAACCGTACTTTCTATCGCCCTACACCTAAACCTAGCCCTCACAGGAGATTGTGCAAACTTTTACTTCCTCAAAAAAACTCATTGTGCATGATTTATAAGCCTGTTTCCTCATGGGGACCTGAGAAATGTCCCCACAAGGTCAAAATCTACTGGTATTCCTATCCTTGTGGGGACATTTGGTCCCCACAACGTGATGAATACCAGGTACACACACACACACACACACACACACACACACACCTTTGATATAAAGAAGAGCAAATATAGTAACATCAATTAAATCTCATATGTCTTAGACTATAGTGTACCAACTATAAAGCAAGTCGCTTAGAAACAAAGGGGATGAAAGTATGAAACCAAAAACAAAGATCAGTGGCAGACAGGGAGTGAGAGAGGGTGTGTTCTGAAGCTATCTGGAATGACAGGAATCCTGACACTCATAAGGTAATTAGTTTTTCCAGATACCTATACTGTGTGTGTGTCATAATTAACTTTCATAAACAGTTTTGGTATCCAAGTGATACAGCGCTGACTGTGATGATCAAACAGGCCACAACTTTACAAAGAGTGACAAGATGACTAAACAGACAGAGAGATAACAGATAGATAGATAGATAGATAGATAGATAGATAGATAGATAGATAGATAGATAGATAGATAGATAGAAAGATAGATATTTGTGAACTTATGTTCAGCTATTGTTAGTTGACTTTTAACTTGAATTTTTCAGAGCATCAGTCATCAAAGCTCTATAAATATTGGTCACAGACACAGAGATTTACTTTACATTTCACCAAGCTTATTACTCACTAAAAACTCTCACAAATCATGTTTTCTTATTTTGATGCAACAAAATGGTTATATCTAATGAGTGTGTGAGTTGTTTACTTTTTTCCCCCATGCAATCAAAATTGAAGTTGTTTTTTTTTTTGGCTTTCAGTATGTATATGTTAGCTTTAAGGTTATCTATAAGCTAGTGTGCTCCAAAACAATGACAAAATTTGCATTTAGAAGATTCCGGTGATATCACCTTGCACTTCAGCTTCTCATTAAACTTTCTGTCCAATCAAATGCTCTCTAGAATCCGAAAGCATCCCGCCCCTTCACTATAAATAGACACTGAAGCTGTGGCTGATATCGGTCACTTGTTCACTTAATCGCCATTTATGGATACCATAGAAATGAATCACAAAAGTCTGTAACTTCTCTTATAAAACTGCATTTTTTGTGTGTAAACTCTAAAAATAATTCAATCCAAAAGTATATTTTAGTGTAAAACATGTTGAAGATTAGCCAATAGGCTGTCAATTTTGTTTAAATAATGAGCCTCTCCTCTATTGACATCTATTAAAAAATATAACCTCTGGTTTCATTTCCCAAACCGGAAGCGTTAGCACTAGCCGTTACGCTTTTTTGGCTAAAGGTTGCAGGCTTGCCGCTTATTGTTTTTGGAAATCACGTCCACACAAAATAACACTGTGTGTTTCAAAGCACTTTGGTGGACCTTTAACACTATTATATTATTCATTCAGACCAATGTGTGATTGTGAAATGTGCACAAACACAAGAGGCGAGATTTATTGCATGAACCAATCACAGCCGAACATAACCGTCATATCCAATCATATCATGATGGAGACATTTGCTGCATCCGAAATCGCATACTACCCTACTATATAGCACGCGAAAAACAGTATGCGAGGCGAGTAGTATGTCCGAATTCATAGTATTCGAAATTCAGTAGGCGAGAAGTACCCAGATGACGTCTCAGTTTTGCCAGAACACATCTTGATGATCCCCAAGACTTTTGGGAAAATACTCTGCGGACTGACGAGACAAAAGTTGGACTTTTGGAAGGTGTGTGTCCCATTACATCTGGTGTAAAAGTAACACAGTATTTCAGAAAAAGAACATCATCCCAACAGTAAAATATGGTGGTGGTAGTGTGATGGTCTGGGGCTGCTTCTGGACCTGGAAGACTTGCTGTGATCAATGGAACCATGAATTCTGCTGTCTACCAAAAAATCTTGAAGGACAATGTCCGGCCATCTGTTCGTGACCTCAAGCTGAAGTGAACAATGATCCAGAACACACCAGCAAATGCACCTCTGAATGGCTGAAGAAAAACAAAATGAAGACTTTGGAGTGGCCTAGTCAAAGTCCTGACCTGATTCCTATTGAGTTGCTATGGCATGACCTTAAAAAGGCGGTTCATGCTCGAATGTCCTCCAATGTGGCTGAATTACAACAATTCTGCCAAGATGAGTGGCCAAAATTCCTGCACAGCGCTGTAACAGACTCACTGCAAGTTATTGCAAACGCTTGATTGCAGTAGTTGCTGCTAAGGGTGGACCAACCAGTTATTAAGTTTAGGGGGCAAACACTTTTCCACACAGGGCCATGTGGGTTTAGATTTTGTTTTCCCTTCATAATAAAAAAAGCTTCATTCAAAAACTGCTTGTTGTGTTTACATGTGTTATCTTTGATTAATATTTAAATGTGTTTGATGATCTGAAACATTAAAGTGTGACAAACATGCAAAAAAATAAAAAATCAGGAAGTGGGCCCAACACTTTTTCACACCACTGTAGATAGATAGATAGATAGATAGATAGATAGATAGATAGATAGATAGATAGATAGATAGATAGGCAAGACTAAATAGGGGAAAATGCTTTCTGTGTCAGTATGTCCATGCGCTTCAGTCCAGTTCATGTTCTTTCAAACCAGAAATGTGTGATCAGTTTAAAACCAAAGATCCAAGTAGCCATGGGACAGCATAAATAGAAATCAGAGCACAAGAGAGAGGGGAATGCAATGGGAAGAAGATTGAGTTTAATGAGAAAAGGCATTCCTGCATTCATTTGTCTGGCTCTCTGGGAATAGCTTATGTAAGACTGTTTTGCTTGACCTAAAGTAGTTACATCAAGTTTTAGGGAATGACAAGCGCTCCCAAGTCTTTCTTTGTTTAAAATGTCTAAATATCCTTAAAACAAGATAAACCTACTTGAGAAGTAAAGTTGTGTAAGATTATAAGGTCGTTTTCAGGGAATATACAAACCGAATGACGTTTATTTTTCTTACCCAATTCAGAAATAGTTTTGCTGTGCAAGTGAGCAGCTATGAGTAACGATGGGGGTCGAGCACAGACCTCCTTGGTAAATCTGACCGCTTAAATAGTTAACCTCTGAGAAATGTTTGCTGGCAGATGTCTGATGGAATCTCAGCTGCTTTGTTTTGCTCTACAGGACCAATGTACCTTGACTGAGCATTTGCTCTCTCACTCTTCACTGGCTGCTTTGGCAAAACAGGGAGCTGCTGGCGCATTTTTGGCTTTGCTGTCCATTCATGTGTGCGTGCGCACATTAGCTTGAAAGGTCACAAGGGGACACGCAACTGTGATGTCTGAGCCAAGCAAACACCTTTTGTCATGCACGTGTGCGTCTGTTTGTGGGGATGCCTGGCTGAGTGTTGCTATATGACGTAGAGGCCTGACGTAGTAACCGCATTGAGGAAGGCGCGCGACATGCCTATCGGTTTCCAATTAATCCACTGGCTGGAACAAATGAAAACAAAAAAACAGAAAACAGAAGAAATCTGGATGAGAGAGAACTGAGGTTTACTGAGGCACTGCTCAGTCATGAGATTAAGCATGTGCTGGGAAAAATGATTTTGCGTTAATGATGATCGTGTTCTCTAGCATGATCCATCTTGTGCTTCAATAGGACTGAGAACATCTGACCATCTGTAGAAAGACTTCACATGATCAATGTCACAAATTCACTTATTTGATTAGTCATCTATTAAATATATACATATTAATATTAACATAAACATAGTATTATTGTATTAATGTTAATGTTAATATATTGACAAACATTAATATTCATTTTATTAATATAAAACTATGAATGAATTAATTTATTTATAAACTGTTACTATTTTAAATAATACATTTATTAAGTTTGTAAATGAATGAATGAACGAATCAATAAATAAATCTTTAGATTTAAGTTTTTTAAAAGTTTTTTTAAAATAAATAAATAGTAGTAATAAATGAATAAATAAATATATCAACTTTAGTTTTTTTTATAAAGTTAGGTTTTTTAAAAAGTTTTTTCTTTACAGTTTTTAAATAAATAAATATTAATTATAAATGAATGAATGAATGAATATTTATAAATTAGTTTTCATGAAGTTTTTTAAAAAGTTTTTAATAAAGTTAAATTTTTAAATAAACAAATATTAGTTATTAATCATATTACTATAAACATTAATTTTATGAATTGTATTTATTTATTTAAAAAAATTACAATTTTTAACTTTTACAATTTAGATTTAGATAAATGACTAAATAAATCTAAATAAATATTATGATATAGTTTATATTATATAGTTTTTTAAAGTTATGTTTTTAAATAAAAAAAATCAGTTATTAATAAATGAATAAATAAATAATTATTTATGAACTTTAGGTTTTTATTATTATATTAACACTAACATTAACTTTAGTTATTTATTTATTATAAACTTAAAATACATTTTTAACTTTTACGATTTGTAAATGAATGAATGAATGATTAATTAATCAAATAAATATTGACTTTAGTTTTTTAGAAAGTTGTTTTTAAATGTTATTAATTAATTAATTGTTATTATTATTTATTATTATTATTATTATTCATTAATTATGAATAAATAAATAAATAATTATCAACTTTTGTTTTTCATAAATGTAAGCTTTTAAAAACTTTTTATAGTTATGTTTTAAATAAATATTAGTTATTAATTAATTCTAAATAAATAAATAATTATAGTTATTAATTAATTCTAAATAAATAAATAATTATTTATCAACTTTAGTTTTTTTATAAATGTAAGTTTTTTTAAAACATTTTTTCTAGTTATATTTTAAATAAATACATGTTATCTATTACTTAATTATAAATAAATAAATAAAGATAAACTTTTTATACATTTTAGTTTTTAAAATGTTTTTTTAAAGTTAAAATTTTAAATGAATAAACATTAGTTATTAATTAAATTATGAATTAATAAATAAATAAATATCAACTTTAGTTTTTGTATCAACTAAAATTCAGTTTTTAATAAATTATGAATAAATAAATACATAAATATTGATTTTAGGCTTTTACTTAAATTTAAGTTTTTACAAACCTTTTAGAAAGCCATGTTTTTAAATAAATAAATATTAGTTCATAATTAATTATTAATAAATACATAAATAAATATCAACTTTAGCTTTTTTATACATTTTTAAACTTTTTAAAAACGTTTTTATAAAGCCATGTATTTAAATAAATAAATATTAGTTATTAAGTTATTAGTTATTAATTATGATTTAACAAACAAATAGGGCTGTCAATCGATTAAATTTTTAATCGCGATTAATCGCATGGTTGTCTTGAGTTAACTCGCGATTAATCGCACATTTTTATCTGTTCTAAATGTACCTTAAATTAACACTTTTTAAAGTTTTTAATACTCTAATCAACATTGGCATGGATGCTTTAAGCAAATATGTGCTTATTATCAGTGAAACCATACTTGACTAGACTAACTTGTTTCAAATGTCATAGATGTTTTTCAAATAACTTGTTCATGTCTATTAGACACATGAAAAAAAGAACATAGAAACACCAGGTTCCCATTACTTCTCTTTCTTTGCACTGAGCAATTTACTTACACAAGCCTGTTTACATTATTTGCAGGACAGGGCAGCTCACTTCTTCTGAACATACAAAATCTACGTTTATTATTACATTTGTTTGCCTCTAGGTGCCCACATACTGTCATTTGATGCAGCCAAGTTCTCAACAAAACTGTTTCCATTGTTTTGATGTAATATTTCTGTTATCAGACAACCAAAGTAATATGAAATAATAACTAAAAAAAAATCCTGAATTATGATCATGATTCAATCACTGAAAAGAATCATTTACCGGCATCTGGACATAAGTCACTATTCCCTGCATTATTATCGTTGTTTTTAACTTCCTGTTTGAATGCCTTCAGGATCCTTTGACTTTTTAGGTGTTTAGCCATTTAAAGTTATGTGATCCCAAAAACCTGCTTCTTTTATGTTTTAATGTATTGTTTTGGTTATAATGTACTGATTGGAGAGCCTGGTCTCATGCAAATGCGCACTAGCACGACTTTCTGTTTCTATTTGGCGTGCTATTAACAAGCTGAAATTAACTTTGGCGTACATATGATATGCAATTATGCATGTGTTTGACGTGCATTTAATACGCCGTTTTCGCGTGCATACTCGTATGTGGCTTTACGCATCAACCCCACAGCAACAATCCTAACGTAGCCCGACTCCGCTTGCATTCATTAAATATGGCAGAAGTGCCGGTGTACGCAAAAGGATAAAATACAGAAGTACCTGCGTACCGGCCCACTTCAAGCACTGGAATGAACATAACATCTGTTTTAACCGAAAGCGCTGCTCCACTGCCGCTCGCTGAACAGAGCAGACGCAGATATGAAGAGAGGGAGGTGCGCGCGCATTCATTGGGAGACCTCACGCACGTTCAGCAAAACCGAAGAGCCTCAGAAACTATATTGGGTTTGTCCAATTATGTGTTTATGTATTGTTGCTAGACACTTTTCGCTAGGTTGGCAGCACTGCATCCATTTCTTTAACTATGGGCTAGGTAGTGGGTCAAACAGAAATGCGCGCTGCGTTAATCGCGCGTTAATAAAATTAGTGCCGTTAAAATGAATTTGCGTTAACGCGCGATTAACGCGTTAATTTTGACAGCCCTACAAACAAATAAATAAATATGTTTTTAAAAACTTTTTAAAAATGTTTTTAAATATTTATGTTATTACCATTTGAATATTGACATTTATTTATTTATTTTAAAAAATAGTTTTGGCTTTAATGATTACAATGTTCTCCAGCATGTATTCGTATTTATTTATATATATTTTTAAAAGTTTTATAATCAATGTGAATAGTTATGTAGTTGTTAGTTTGTTTGTTTACTTTCTTCTGTAAACATTTTAAAACATGTTTATTTGCAGGTTTAAATGACATCTTACTAAGTCACTGATTTCCAAAAACATGAGTTATTTCATTTTCTACAGCTACACCTTCATGCATTTCTGCAGTGTCCAGTGTCCCTGCACTAAAAGAGGTAACCACAAAAGCCGACTGTTTAAAGTCAGCTTACACCCCCGCTACTTCACACACAAGCGTTCACTTGAAGAGTTTCACAAGGTTGACACCAAACCGTTTGCTTTAGTTATTAAACGAATGTGCAAACACAGCTTCAATGCAAGTTGTTAAAATGCAATACTGCCAGTAAAAGTAGTTCTCCGAACAGAAACTTATTTAACAGCCTATAGTCTGATCTAGAGGAAATCTGTTTTATTATTTGACTCAATTTTTGTTTAAATATCATACTGCTGCTGCACATATAACCAACTTTTCCATTTTAATATAAAGCTTGAATTTCCAGTAACAACTCAAGTGACAAACCAAGTTTGGAGGTGTAAGGCGAATGACATCATAGTTCACAATCATAAAATCCAAGTTATCTCTCACAGTGATAAGAGTTAAGAGACAACAGAGCGCTCAACTTCCTGTTTCTTAGGTTCATCTGAGAGCAATCAGCTAGGAGCTCACCGCTGTGTGGGAGGAAGCACCAGAGACTACAGAGAAGTCGAACGCAAGAGATCATTTAAAAAAAAAAAAAAAAAAGATGAAACGGTTTGACAGGTAGCAGCATGAGACAGATTTGTCCACATCCTGCTGTTGTGTGCACATTTACAGACGAGCGCACGCACATGCACGCTTTCAGATACACATGCAGCAAAACAGAACTACATTTATTCAAATCACATGGAAGGGAAATGTAAATGTCACAGCAGGTCACACAAAAACCTCTTGTGTTTGCTGTCATGCAATCAGCAGTGTTGTATAAGCTGCCAAACTAAGAATGCAATTAAATCAGACACAAAAGACTCATACAATAGAGGAGGAATATTATTTTGAAACACACATGTACATGCCTGAAAGAAAAAGATTCCAGCGTTTGTCTTTCAACATCAGTTCTTCCATATAAAGCCAAACCATCTACAGTATTATAATGACTAATGCATTATACTTAAAAGCTCATCCACCTCTGAAACAAACAACACAAATCCATTGTGTGTCTCACAGTAGACTTTATTTCTTAATGTTGTAACTTTTAGTCATATTTATCTATGTTTTATTAAACTAATATTCATCTTAACTTAATCTCACAATTACCTTTTCCTTTTAACTGCAAGGCAGACACAGGCTTCTATAAGTGACTCATTGGATGCAGTGTTATGAATATTTCAGAATCCACCTGGCTTAAAGGAACACACCACTTTTTTTTGGAAAGAGGCTCATTCTCCAACTCCCCCCGAGTTAATAAGTTGAGTTTTACCGTTTTGAAATGCAATCTGCTCCTGTTCTGGCGATATCGCTTTTAGCATAGCTTAGCATAGATCATTGAATCCTATTAGACCAATAGCATCGCGCTAAAAAATGACCAACGAGTTTCGATATTTGTCCTATTTAAAACTGGACTCTTCAGTAGTTATATCATGTACTAATACCAGCGGAAAATGTAATGCTGCGATTTTCTAGGCCGATAAGATTAGGAACTACACTCCCATTCTGGCGTAATAGTCAAAGCGATGCTTTTGGCCTCATAGGATTCAATGATCTATGCTAAGCTATGCTAAAAGTGATATCGCCAGAACAGGAGAACGGCTGAATGGATTTCAAAATGGTAAAACTCAACTTATTAACTCAGGGGGAGTTAGAGAATGAGCCTATTTCCAAAAAAAGTGGAGTGTTCCTTTAAGTTCAGACTGGAGATCTTACCTTTGTTTAATCACTTTATTTTTTTTTACGCAGTAACAGTTTATTTATACAACACCAAACGTTTGGGGTTAGTAAAAATAGATTTTTCTCTGTTTTTGAAATAAATGAAAAATTTCATTCGTCTCTCTGGTCAGCCTAGGGTCCGAGACAGTGTTGCCAGATTGGAAATGTCCAAGTATCGTACCAGAAGCTCAAAATTATCGTATTTGTGAGAAAATTATCGTATTTGAGTCAAACGTTCAAAATAAAGATCGGCTATTTATCTAGATGTTACAGCTATTCTCCTTTTCAGCACTCATTTTCTATACCTTATTGTAATGATAAAAACTAATTATCTTACCCGAGTCAAACGTTCAAAATACAGCTATTAATCTAGATGTTACAGCTATTTATCCTTTTCAGCACTCAATTTCTATACTTTATTGTTAAACTAACAAACTCAGTTTTGAAACAACTGACCTAAGTGCAACAGGAACGTTAACTTGTGCTCGTGAGAGAGAGCCATTCTCCACGATGATTGGTTGAGAAGACGTAAGATTGGATGCGTAACACCACGTTCACGTCTCCTCACAATCATGAAGGTAGACGTAGGATCCCCACAACTACATCTTTGAGAATAGAAGCTCTATAATTACAACGACCATGGTGTCACAAAATTCAGAAATTATCGTACATTGTGGTATTATTGATCGTACATCGTACAGAGGTCAAAATTATGGTACAAATACGATAATTATCGTACGTCTGGCAACACTGGTCCGAGATATGCCAAAAAAACAATCGGCGCTATCAACTATAACCACAGATAAACAAACCGTGTTCCAACCAATCAGCGTCAGGGGGTTCGTGTTGTGGACTTTCCTACTGGTGCAGGGATGTGAGGGAGGCGGAGCGAAAGTCCACAAAACCAAACCCCTGACGCTGATTGGTTGGAACAATGTTTGTTTTTGCTGTGGAAAGGTTGGTAGTGCCGATTGTTTTTTTGGCATATCTCGGACCCTAGGCTGACCAGAGAGACGCGTTTTTTTCACAGACAATTTATGGGGCAGGCAGCGAGCGGATCGTGATGAAAGATAAGCTGAATTTTACACTTTATGTTTCAGGCTAGAAATCGCTGATACAACCTTTAAATTGATCTAAAGTGACAGTATACTTCTAGATTGTTACAAAAACATTATATTTCCTGAGAAAATATGTATCACATACATATGCTTTCACAGAAATATTGAGCAGAAATGAATGAAAATGTTACTTAAGCACAAAATCATATAAAAACATTTGAATGCTTTCTGAAGGATCACGTGACACTGAAGACTAGAGCAATGGCTGACACAAATTCAGCTTTGTCATTACATGAAGAAATTACATTTTAATATACACTGCCGCTCAAGTTTGGGATCAGTAAGACTTAACTTCTTGTTTTTTAAAGAAGTTTCTTATGCTCATCAAGGCTGCATTTATTTAATCAAAAATGCAGAAAAAACAGTAATATTGTTAAATGTTATTATAATATAAAATATTTTTTTATTTATTTTAATATACTTTAAAAAATAATTTATTCCTGTGATATGAAGCTGAATTTTCATCAGCTCTTACACTCTTAAAAATAAAGGTGCTTCACCAACGATGCCATCGAAGAACTTTTTTGTCTCAATGGTTCCATAAAGAACCTTTAAAATCTTAAGAACCTTTCTGTTTCACAAAAGGTTCTTTGTGGTGAAAAAAGGTTCTTCAGATTATAAAAAGGTAGGAAAAGAGATGGTTCTTTGTGGAACCAAAAATGGTTCTTCTATGGCATCACTGTGAAGAATATTTTGAAGCACCTTTATTTTTTAAGAGTGTACTCCAATCATAAGTGTCACACGATCTTTCAAAAATCATTCTAATATGCTTATTTCTTATTAGAATTATCAATGTTGGCAACAGCTGTGCTGCCAGGATAACAAGTTTAAAAGAATAGCATTTATTTAAAATATAAATCTGTTCTAACAATGTAAATCTATGCTATCACTTTTTATTAATTTAACACATCCTTGGTGAATAAAAGTATTAATTTCTTAAAAATAAATAAATAAAATGTATTAACCCCAAACTTTTAAACAGTAGTGTATATTGTTAGAAAACTAACAATATACACTAATAAATTAAAAAGTATTAAAAGTATCACAGGTTCCAAAAAAATATTAAGCAACACAACTATTTTCAAATATTAATAATGAATCAGCATATTATGCTGCATTCATACCATGTCATAATTCCGAGATGACATTACGTGACGTTCCATCTGAATTATCAACCCCCCACGTGCTACTGAACTCGTAATTACAACTTGTAAACTCTGAATGTTCTGAGAGTTACGACTTGGACCATTGACAGCTGTACCACGTGACCGCTGCCAGGCTCATTTTGGCGCTACTTAGGCGCTACCTCTGAGTCCAACAACATGGAAAGCTATGAGTAAAATGTCACGTGTTGTCATCTCGGAATTATAGTAATTACAACATGGCGGGGACGTAACATTAGACTTATTTTTGAAGGATCGTGTGACACTGAAGGCTGGAGTGATGATGCTGAAAAATTAGCTTTGCATCACAGGAATAAATTACATTTTAAAATATATTCACATAGAAAACGGTTATTTTAAATTGAAATAATTCGCAAAATTACAATTCTTGATCAAATAAATGCAGCCTTGATGGGCATAAGAAACGTCTTTAAAAAACATTCAAAATCTTACTGATCCAAAACTTTTGAGCGGTAGTGTATATAAAAATAGAAAACAGTTCTTTTAAAGGAGACCTTTTATGTTTCTTTATACAAGATGTTATATAAGTCTCAAATGTCCCTAGAATGTGTCTGTAAAGTTTCAGCTCAAAATACCTCACAAATAATTTATTATATCATTTTGAAAATGCCTATTTTGAAAGCAGAAACACACTGTTTTCATGCATGTCTCTTTAAATTTAAATGAGCTACTGCTCCCCGTCCCCTTTTCCAGAATAGATTTGTGCCTTTACAGCTCGTACCTCAGATACTCTGCTAAAAACATCGATTTGGTTTTGATTATCATGTCTAATGTGTTGAAATCATGCGCATATCTGATATAGGGTTTTCTGAATGCACACATCCGATGCATGGACACAGAAAGCAGCTGTCACACGGCATGTGAGTACTAAACTAAGTTCTCTTTCATGTCTTATTGCACTTAAACGGTCAAATACACACACGTTTATGTTAAAAACACACATGAGTTACAAAACAGTGGTTTATGTCTGTGAAGGTAAACAGCTGGGAAAGAAATCACATGTTTATATTAGATCTGTGTGGCAGCAGTGTAATATACAGTAAATAAATCAATAAATCCACTGCTTTCTTGTCTCCTCTGCAGGCTGGGACTCTAAATACTGTTCTGTGTTCATCTGTGCAGTCAACAACAGAACAGTTAGCATGCTTTGCACGAACTTTTGCCATGGCGTTAAAATTGATAAACTGCTGTCGCTTGTGAAAGCAAAATGGCGGTGCAGCATGTGGAAATGTGCAGATTAAGGGGCCTTCCAACGTAACGGCTCGTTTTTTCACATTCTTGCAGAGAAAAGCTTACCAAAACAAAGTTACTAGGTTGTCTTTTTTCATGTTTTCTGGGTTGGTAGATGCACCGGGGACCCGCTTATAGCACTTAATCATGGAAGAAGTTATATTTTCATGATATGTCAGCTTTAAATTGTAATAATATTACTGTTTACTGTATTTTGGATCAATTAAAAGCAACCTTGGTGAGCATGAGAGACTTCTATTAAAAACACAAGTAATTACAAACCTTTGAAAGGCAGATTTAAAGCTATGAATAGGTTGTAGCCAAAAAGGTTGTTCCCACAATATTAAAAGTGACATTAGACTTTTAAAGCTCAGGCAAAAAAGAATTAAAAGGGCTCACATGATTGCTGGGGTAAAAGAGGCTGCCAGGGAACTCCAAATTTTCCGGACAGGGTTTGTGGTTTGGTGGGAGCAGTACTTCCAACATTTGGAGTTTAGATTTCTGAATTAGTTAAGCTGTAAAAAATGTGATTAAATGTAGTGTAGTAAAATTTTGTGAGGCATGGGCATGCATGGAAAGTCTGAAAAATGACTGTTCACATAACAAGTTACAATACAGGCAGTCATTGACATTATACAGACTTTCTGGAATGACTTGAAATGTGAAGTAATCATTTGTTTAGCTGAATAACTTTCAGCTAACTTTCACTTTCAAGTTCAGTGTGGACACAATAGCAAAATCCTTGAAAATCCTATTGGATCTGTGTTCCACCTCACACAGAAGTATTTGTATTCGAGTGTGTGTAAGTGTGTGTGTGCTGTGTGCATAACACAACTCCCCGCACAGCGGACGGATTTCCGCATCTCTGTCAGGAATTTCCTAGATTTCCTGTGCAGACTCTGACAGGGAGCTAAACAGTGCTCCCTTGCTCTGCGTCTGCTCCTAAGGGCCTCGTCTGAAATCGAGAGAGGGAAAACCTTCAAGTATAATGTTCCTTCAGCTTAAAACCTCATTTGTAAAGGCATCCAACCAGACGGCAGGGTTCAAAGGTAATGGCTCCACATAAACGGGCCCACATATGAAAAAAAATCATCAGGGGTTTCCCCAAAGAGAAATACACTTTAAGAATATAACAGTTGTCTGCATTTAAAAAGAGTCGTAAAACACTCGAATTGTGACTCTGAGTGTGTGTTTCTGCCTCACAAACAACTGGGCTTTTTGGGAGCTTTTTGAAGACTCAAATAATATATCTCTCTTTTTCCCTCCTTTTCCCATCTCTCCCATAGTTTTCCTGCCTACAAACACACAAACTAATAAATAGACTCTAAAGTTTTATTTCAGAATGCAAATTTTACATTGGACAACAAGTGATAACTCGGCAGTAAAAAAAATGTTTATCTTTAAAAAAGCACAAAAAAATCCTTAGAAGTTTACATACACCTTGCAGAATCTGCAAAATGTTAATTATTTTATTAAAATAAGAGGGATCACACAAAATGCATGCTATTTTTTTATTTAGTACTGACCTTAATAAGATATTTCACATAAAAATGTTCACATATAGTCCACAAGAGAAAACAATAGTTGAATTTATAAAAATGACCCCGTTCAAAAGTTTACACACACTTGAGTCTTAATACTGTGTCGTTACCTGAATGATCCACAGCTGTGTTGTTTTAATTGTTCATGAGTCCCAGTTAAACTGCCAGCTGTTCTTCAGAAAAATCCTTCAGGTCCCACGATTTCTTTGGTTTTTCAACATTTTTGTGTATTTGAACCCTTTCCAACAATGACTGTTTGATTTTGAGATCCATCTTTTCACAATGAGAACAAATGAGGGACTAATGTGCAACTATTAGAGAAGGTTCAAACACTCACTGATGCTCCAGAAGGAAAAACGATGCATTAAGAGCTGGGGGTGAAAACTTTTGAACAGAATGAAGATGTGTACATTTTTCTTGTTTTGCCTATATATACATATTTTTTCATTTAGTGCTGCCCTTCAGAAGCTACAGCAGATACTTTTGCAGATGTTTTTTTTTTTTTTTGCAGCAGATGTTTCCCAGAAGACAACAACTATCACTAATCCAAAAAAAAAAACACACACAGCTGTGGATAATTCAAGAAACAACACAGTATTAAGAAGCAAGTGTATGTAAACTTATGAACAGTTTTTTTTATTTTTTTACAAATTCAACTATGTGAACGTCTTTTATGTGAAATGTCTTATTCAGGTCAGCACTAAAGAAAAAATAACATGCATTTTGCATGATCCCTCTTATTTTGGTAAAATAATTAACTTTTAGCAAGGTGTATGCAAACTTCTGGTTTCAACTGTATATACATAAGCCAAAATATGCTATTTTTAAACAAATCCTCAACAAAACATGTTTAATAGAGACCTATTTCTCACAAATGCCTATAACTGTCTGTCTCTAAGAAATTGTAATGCTGATGTGTGTGTGTGCTTCACCGGCCTATAACGATGTCAGGATTTCCAGGCAGTCATTTACGCTGATATGCTCACATTGCGGCTGCAGCATTTCTGTCAGTGTGAGTGTGTGGAAAAAAACCAAGATACGAATTTGCTGAAAGCTGACAAACTGACAAACCACATAAGTGATGCATTCATATTGTTTTTTTTCTCTGAATGACTATGGGAAAGAAAGAGAGATGCTAGCTTATGTTTCAGAGTGTTGATAGGTCAAATAAAGATGTCAAATGTGAAGATTTGCGAATCAGCAAACAGAACAGGGAAAGAACAGCTGAAGAAACCCACAGCATCACACATTGAACTATATACACAGCGGTGACCCACACCATAAGAAAAAAACTTTTCTAAAAGACCGATATGACTATCCCATGACTAGTTTGTATGATATTTCATAAACGTACGGTCTCCAATGTGCTTTTTTATTAACAAAACATTACTGAGTGCCCTTTTAAAGTATATTATGATCTTCCCAGCTATAAAAGTGTTACAATAGTGGTGAAAGTGAGTTATGACTGAGTTATGTGTTGTGGTGTGCCAGTTGTGTCCTCTGAGAATCCCAGACAAATGTGTATCTCTACACAGCATGACTATCGTGCAGTGAGACGTTTCCTCTTGTGTGGTTTTCTTGTCATGCAAATCAGTCAGCCACACAGACTGACATCTGAGGGGACAGATCTTCTGGCTATTTAAGCAACAGCATATGATCAAGCCTGTGTGTCATAACAAAGTGACGAAGGTAATCACAGTCATTATGATAGTCAGTTGAAAGGCAGAATTGTGAGTGTTATAATGCACTGGTAATTTTCTGTCACAACAGTTTCCTTTAAAGTTCATGGACATTATCATTAAACCTGAAACTACAATACATAATTAAAAACACAAGTAAATACAACTAATAAATCAGTGAAAAATTCCTTCATATTAACACAGGCTTTCATTAGAGTGCACTGTAAAAATGATTTTGTGAAGTTACAAAGAAGACAAAGCCTCCTGGAGTATGTTTAACATGTAATCACTATTTCAGTCTTTCTATATCAAAATTTCAGACCGAATTCAATTCACTTGCTGTTTACTTGCTGTTCTGTATAAAACAAAAAATTAGTGGTGGGCATAGATTAATTCAGAATATCTGTGCTACCCAAATAATGACTAAAAGTAAGTCTTTGAGAATGGGTTTCTCAAGCCAGGTGGCGCATTAGACCAGGGGCTCATCTCCTTTTTCCAAAATGCATCACAAACTGCTTGACAATTGCATTTACAAACAATTAACTATACAAACTTGTGTAACCAACTATTCCTACACTGCATGTACTTCTGCGTAAAAGGCTGTGCGAGTGCGCATTGCAGTTAAATACACAGATGCGCACGGGCATGGATATCTGCGTGCATAGTTTTCGGTTAAACTGCGTTGCTTTTATAAGCGTCAATTCAGTTGTTGCATATAGTTTTATGTCTTTATTTCGGGATTATCAAAGTAAATTATAACTCAAATTTGAGATTTTACTGGGGCACAGCAGATTTTCACTAGGGCACGTGCCCCAGTAAAAAGGGTCTAGCAACGCACCTGCCCTGAAGCAAACCCGGCGGCTTCATACCTTCATCCATGTTAGCACGTCTCGTTTGATGGTAATTTCACAGTAGGCATACACATAGGTTCGAAGACTCGTTCTCGCCCCCTACAGTGCAATTCGGCTAGGTATAGGCTACATCCGCGCTAAAATATCAAGGTGAAAGTCATCGTAGCTTGCGTAGTATAGACCCAGCTCCCAACCCAACTTTGAGAATAGATTAACGGCGATATTTTTTTTATCGCCCGATAAGAGTCTCACGTTAACGCAGCACGTTAACGCCGATAACGGCCCACCACTACAAAAAATACAGAAAAAAGAAACAAAATATAAACAGTTTGGTGCCAAACAGCAGCAGTTAAAGGGATAGTTCACCCAAAAATGAAAATTCTGTCATTAATTACTCACCCTCATGGTGTTCGAAACCTGTAAGACCTTCGGTTATCTTTAGAACACAAATTATTAATGAAATCCGAGAGCTTTCTGACCCTACATAGACAGCAACACAACTGACACGTTCAAGACCTAGAAAGGTAGAAAGGACATTGTTAAAATAGTCCATCTGACATCAATGGTGCAACTGTAATATTTTTATAGATTTCCTTACTACCTTTCTAGGTCTTGAGCATGTCAGATGCATTGCTGTCTATGCAGGGTCAGAAAGCTTTTGGATTTCATCAAAAATATCTTAATTTGTCTTCTGAAGAACAACAACGGTCTTATGGGTTTGGAACGACATGAGGGTAAGCAATTAATGCCAGATCATTTATGGATGAACTAACACTTTAATAACTTCTGCATTTATACTGACAGGGCATTTTAATATCTTCCTAAAACTAAGAGTTTATCTATCCAAACAATCCAACATCTTTCAATTAAACAAATTCAGGTCAGCGATTCAGCGTGAATTCAGGTCATGAATATTTTGGGTCAGAGACTATTTTCAGGGATTCACTGGAAGCACAGAAATTCTACCCTTTTCTTAAAATCCCTTTCTAAGAAACGATCCTTTCACCTGGGGTATTAAGAAGCTCACGGGAGAGGTGTGTCTGTCTAACACACGCAGTCATTTCTGTGTGTAGTCTCATTGTTCATGCCATTTCCGTAAAACATGAGTAATTCTCACAACTGTAATCCTACAGTTGCTGGAGAGATCGTTTAGAATAACAACACACCCGTTTCAAGGCAGTCATGACATCAGGAATACTTATTTAATAAATAAAGAGCTATTTCCTCTTTCATAAAACTCTGAAACAAAAAGCTCAGTGCCACCTTAAGGAATACCAAAGGTGTTATTCATTCCTTGGGCCTGACAAGCTAGGAATGGCTTCCGAAGATGGAAACCAAACCACCTTACTGGGAGATTCCCGATTGAGGCAGTTCTTTACTTTGCATATAAGACTGACTTACATAAGACACTGTGTGCTTCTTATCATTGTTGTGACAACACATCTCATCATGGCAAGGCACAGAAAAAGCAGATGTCATTATGCAATTATTGTCAATGAGGGAGAAGAGGTCATATCCTCTAAACTCTTTAGTCAGGAATTTGTCCAGAGCTCGGGGCCATGCGACACAGCACGTCCTACTTCAGCAAAAAGATGCTATAAACTGCTGTCAGTGAGCATATGGGATATGATAGCTCGGGAGGCATGCACATCCGTTCTGAAAAAAGTACAATGTCGAGTTAATTTTTCCCACTTAACTCGTTCCCTATTTGGCGTTCTCTGTACTCTTCCATTCTTTTTTAGGAAAACGGAAAGGCTTTTGAAAGAAAAACTTCAGCTGTTTAGCCAGTGGAATGCGACATTTAAAATGCTCCAGAGGTTATAACCATTTTCATTTGCTGCACCCCACCTGATTAGACAGACAGACAGATAGACAGATTGAGATAGATAGATGCAATAAGCTCTGTGCTTGATACTTTTGATGTGAAACAAAGTCTCAGGTTTCAAATTCTGTCAATTTTATTACAGTATTCAAAACAATAAATACAATTTTGACGCTGTTTAATGTGGAGTGTCAGATCGTTGTACCTCCTCTGTTCAAGAGAAGCGGCAGCTTGAAGTGCACGTGAACTGATCATCTTCTCCACTTTAATACCAGTTTCATCACAAAATAAACATGAACATCCGAAGTTATGTTAAAAGAAAGAGTACCGAACCTGTATCCTGTCTCATGTAATCGCTCAATCAGTGTTTCAACCATGGAAAACGTCTATACAACAGCTTGTAAACAATGTCAGGTAATGTCACATTTACCTCAGAAAGAAACACATTCAGTGACCTTAAACTTGTTAGTCAACTAGAAAAAAGTAACTCTAGAGAGGAGCTTTTTTTGAGAGCCATTATCCACAAATGACAAAAACATGGAACAGTGGTGAACCTTCCCAGGAGTGGTCGGCCGACCAAAATTACCCCAAGAGCGCAGTGACGACTCATCCAAGAGGTCACAAAAGACCCCACAACAACATCTAAAGAACTGCAGGCCTCTCTTGCCTCAGTTAAGGTCAGTGTTCATGACTCCACCATAAGAAAGAGACTGGGCAAAAAGGGCCTGCATGGCAGAGTTCCAAGACGAAAACCGCTACTGAGCAAAAAGAACATAAAGGCTCGTCTCAGTTTTGCCAGAAAACATCTTGATGATCCCAAAGACTTTTGGGAAAATACTCTGTGGACTGATGAGACAAAAGTTGAACTTTTTGGAAGGTGTGTGTCCCATTACATCTGGTGTAAAAGTAACACAGCATTTCAGAAAAAGAACATCATACCAACAGTAAAATATGGTGGTGGTAGTGTGATGGTCTGGGGCTGTTTTGCTGCTTCTGGACCTGGAAGACTTGCTGTGATAAATGAACCATGAATTCTGCTGTCTACCATCTGTTCTTGACCTCAAGCTAAAGCGAACTTGGTTTCTGCAGCAGGACAATGGTCCAAAACACACCAGCAAATGCACCTCTGAATGGCTGAAGAAAAACAAAATGAGGACTTTGGAGTGGCCTAGTCAAAGTCCTGACCTGAATCCTATTGAGATGCTGTGGCATGATCTTAAAAGACAGTTCATGCTCGAAAACCCTCCATTGTGGCTGAATTACAACAATTCTGCCAAGATGAGTGGGCCAAAAATCCTGCACAGCGCTGTAACAGACTCATTGCAAGTTATCGCAAACGCTTGATTGCAGTTGTTGCTGCAAGGGTGGCCCAACCAGTTATTAAGTTTAGGGGGCAAACACTTTTTCACACAGGGCCATGTGGGTTCAGATTTTCCCTTCATAATAAAAAACTTAATTCAAAAACTGCTTGTTGTGTTTACTTGTGTTATCTTTGATAAATATTTTAATTTGTTTGATGATCTGAAACATTAAAGTGTAACAAAAATGCAAAAAAAAAAAAAAAATTAAATTAGGAAAGGGGGCCAATACTTTTTCACACCACTGTATATGCCCCATATGACATATTCATTATCATTTTTACTACAGTATTCTTCAATGTTTAATTTTTGTTTGAATAAATCTGTCAAGTTTTTACAACAGCCATCATTTAAATTTTGTTTATATTTCAAAAAACGAATTGTAGTAGAAATATAATTACATAATTGTGACTTTATTATTATTATAAAAAAAGTCACTAAGTGTAATTTAAGCATTTGTTTACAAATCAGTTCATTTTAACCATCAACATTATAGTAATGTAGTACCAACTTACTCATGTTTATTTTACAGCATTAGTTGAGTGATTTTTTTTTCTTGAGAAAATTTGACATGTACTTTATCTGATATCCAAAATAATTCATATCGAATCAAATCAGAAAACAAATCAAATTGCAAGCTTGTGAATCAGAATTGAATTGTGGGGGAAGTTCCTGGGAAAGTTTTCTTTTCTATTGAATAGAAACTAAAGTATGTTAGAAACGGCTCAAACAGGTAAAACAATACATCCATAAATCTGGAACTCATCTCACAGACTTCATAAATAACTTAACAGAACATTACAGCTAATGCAGCAAAAGCTGTCTATGCCAAAGTTGTCTCTAAAGACATTCCTAAACACATATAGACCGGCCCTTCTCCATATGTGCATTTGAATCATGGTGCATAAAAGATTGTGATGATTTTAATGCTTTTTTTGTTTGCCTTACATTTTAAGATGTCAGTCCTACTTAACACAAACACATGGCATCACATTTATCTTCTTATCCAACCATTTGTGCCACCGACATGAGTGGTACTTTAATTCATGGGGTTTGTTGAGGAGACCACCAAGTCATGGCCTAACAACCACTCCAAAACCTTTTTTTTAAAGAGTTTGTAGAGTAGAGAGTGAAAATAAAAATGATAAAATGATCAAATTCTTTCACTTTGTTTAACTGAACGTCAAGCTATCACATTTTGTTTGCAAACACTAGACAAATGTCAAAGAGGTTAAACCTTAATATTCAAAAAAGGATGAAAGATTTTGTGTGAAAGTTGTATTAGCCTCTGTGTTAGTCACCAGGGAACTAAAAATACTAGTCAACGTCCTCAATGTTGACGCATAAGGAAAAGCCGCAAACTCAGTTTTGGAGGCAAGACTAATATTTATGGAAACCAAATACTCGATCACAAAGCTGACTATCATCCATACTGCATTAATGCCAGTAGTAACAAAGACAAAAGAAAGCAAATAAGTAAAATCTGAAACGGGGTAGCGACTGTGTTGAGTCTCTTTCCACCGATCTGTCCCCCAGCAGGAGTGAAGCGTTTAAGGGAAAAAGAGGAATGGAAAATCACTCACCCTGCAGAGCACATTTGCATTTAAGATATGATGGATCTGGAGAATTCACAATAACATAATCTCCCATCTCATCTGAAATTAGACTCAAGTTCTTTCAATCTCTTCTGCCCTATTCATACAATAACCACAGTTTTTACTTGATCTCATGATCCGCTGACCCAAGGGGAGCATGAATTCCTCAATGTAGACATTTGAGTATATAGCACTGGGATTTCTTATAATTATTCTCGCAACACACAATGGAAAACAAAAAGACTGAAGTCTTTGCAATTGGGACAAGTCGGCCTAAGGTTATGCTATTGTCTGTCAGTAATTTAATCTTTTGTCTGGGGTTTCTCTGACATGCACAACATTGCACTGACACATTAAAACACAGTGATCTACAAGATATTTCTTTACAAAGTGCACTAAAGAGAAATTTGATTTAGAAGATTTAACCAAGAGATCAAGGTTTGGCTGGTTAACATGACCTATTTAGTATTTACTAAAGCCAAACTGACTCATAAGACTTTGCAGAGAATAAAACTGTACATTATAAGAATTTAAAAATCCTTTCGCTTCATTGCACTGAAAGTTTAAAACATTTTGTGGTTCGTTCAGAATGTAGTCAAGTGGCATTCTAATAGAAACACTTACACAACAGGAGCAGGATAATACATTTGGAATGAAGCGGTTGCCCATATTTGGCCTCCAAGTGCAACTGTTCTACTGTGAAGAAGGTCTATGAAAATGAAAACAGAAAACATACCTGTCGTACCTGTCATTGTGTGAAAACATGAGAAACATACCATACAATAGGTTTCCCAGAACTGACACGAGAAATGTCATGATGTCATTTTTTCTAAGGAAGTTTTATGACACATTGCTGAAATATTTAAGATAGCGCAAGTAATTACATTTACTACTTTCAGTTTTGACATTTTTAGCAAGCGAGACACCCACAGACAGTCTAAAATAATTGTTTTCCTGTGAAAAGAAACAGGAGAATGAAATTCAAAACAAAAATGAGAAGTGAGAGAAAGGAAGGTAGTATGGTTCAGTTAGCTAACGTTTTTTTTAAATAGAAAAATCAGATAAATACCATCTAAAAAACTAAAAACAAGAACACAGAACTGCATATCTCTGCACTGAATTGATTTATGTAATTGAGCTTTCACTACAAAAGGATGTACAAAAGAGTGCTTTATTGGTGGTTTCAGACATTTGGACAAATAAACAACGAGTGTTTATGCTGGTTGTTTATTTGTGTTAAGTAATAATAAGTAAATACATGTCAAATCTGCTGGGAATGGTGACATAACCAAGTCAAAAAAACAAAAAAAACAAAACAAAAGGACATTCTCATACCTCCACTGAGAAAAATCTGAGAAATCACATGACTGACATACCACAAATGAGTTTAGGCTGGTCTGGCATGATGCCTTCTGCCAATCCTGTAGGACATGTTGTCACCCATGTATCATCGTCAAGGTGTCTGGGACTGACTCAGCTTTTCTTCTAAAGTTATTGTGTCTCCCTTTCTTTTGTTCTAGATTTTTGCTTTAAAGCAGTTCTAAATAAAGTTCCGTAGAATAACTTGCTGTTTAGGTGTCATGTGGCGACTAAAGTGTACCAGACCTGCAATTGACATTAAAGGATTAGTTCATTTCCAGAATAAAAATTGCTTCATAATTTATTCACCCCCATGTCATCCAAGAAATTCATGTCTTACTTTCTACAATCGAAAAAAAAAAAAAATATAGGTTTTTGATCAAAACATTCCAGGAATTTTTTCCCATATAGTGGACTTCAATGGTACTCAACGGATTGAAAGTTAAAAATGAAGTTTCAATGCAGCTTCAAAAGGCTCTACACGATCCCAGCGAAGGAAACAAGGGTCTTGTCTAGCAAAAGTCATTTTCTAAACAAATATATAAATTTATATAATTTTTAACCACAAAGTGCTCATCTTGCACTAGTTCAACCTCACGCATACGTAATCACACACACGATGTGGGCAGAAGTACCGACCCAGTGTTTACAAAGTGAACATGCAAAGAAAGTCAAATGCCCTTCACAAAAAAGGTAAAACAGCGATGTTGGGCAATTTTGAAGTTGGAGGAGAAAATGAGATGGAGTTATTCGATATTTCTAATGTGATTATGTATTGTGCGAAGATTTGCATGTGCATAGCAGAGCTATAGTACAAGACAAGCATTTGTGATTAGAAAAGTATATTAATTTTATTTATTTTTTTAAATGATCAATCGTTTTGCTAGATAAGACTCGTATTCCTCAGCTGGGATCATGTAGAGGCCTTTGAAGCTGCACTGAAATTGCAATTTGGACCTTCAACCTGTTGATCCCCATTGAAGTCCACTATATGGAGAAAAACACTGGAATATTTTCCTCAAAAACTTTTCATTTTTATTAGGGGTGGGCATAGATTAATTTTTTTAATCTAGATTAATCTAGATTAAATCTTGAAATTAATCTAGATTAATCTAGATTAAAATGGCTAATTTAAATTCTGCTGAAGGCATTCAGAATATGTGTGCTACCCAAATAATGACTAAAAGTAAGTCTTTGAGAACGGGTTTCTCAAGCCAGGTGGCGCATTAGACCAGGCGCTCATCTCCTGTTTCCAAAATGCATTACAAACTGCTTGACAATTGCATTTACAACACAATTAACTATACAAACTTGTGTAACCAAGTACTTCTGCGCAAAAGGCTGTACGACGTGCGCGTTCCCGTAAAATACACAGGCGCGCGGGTATGGATAGCCTATCTGCGTGCATAGTCTTCCAATAAACTGCGTTGCTTTTAGAAGCGTCAATTCAGTTGTTGCATATAGTTTAATGTCTTTATTTCGGGATTATCAAAGTAAATTATAACTCAAACTTGAGATTTTACTGGGCCACAGCAGATTTTCACTGGGGCACGTGCCCCAGTAAAAAGGGTCTAGCAACGCACGCACCTGCCCTGAAGCGGCTTCATAGCTGCATCCATGTCTGCGCGTCTCATTTGATGTGGTAATTTCACAGAAGTTGAAGACTTGTTCTCGCCCCCTACAGTGCAATTCAACTAGATATACGTCATCCGCGCTAAAATATCAAGGTGAAAGTCATCACAGCTTATGTAGTTTAGACCCAGCTCCCAACCCAACTTTGAGAATAGATTAACGGCGATATTTTTTTTATCGCGCGATATGAGTCTCACGTTAACGCAGCACGTTAACGCCGATAACGGCCCACCACTAATTTTTATACATTTCTTTTTAACTGAAGAAAGAAAGGCATTAACATCTTGGATGACATGCAGGTGAGCAAATTATCAGGAAATTTTCATTTTGAAAATGAACTAATCCTTTAATAAATTGTCCTAAATTGTGTTCTATCAGTGTTCTGATTGGAACTCAGAATATATTCAGACATGGGACACAACAGATTTAAAGGATTAGTTCACTTTCAGAATAAAAATTTACAGATGATGTACTCACCCCCTTGTCATCCAAGTCATTTCAGGATTTCTCTCCTTATAATGGATATGTATGGTGCCACCAAGTTGGAATTTTCAAAATGTAGTTTAAATACAGCTTTAAAAGGCTCTAAACGATCTCAGCCAAGAAAGAAGGGTCTTATCTAGTGAAACGATTGGTTATTTTCAAAACAAATTGACAGTTTATATACTTTTTAACCTCAAATGCACATGCATAGTGTGTAATCCAGGTCAATACAGTTATGGTATGTCGATAAACCCCTATGTCATTTTCGTCTTCTACATCAAAATTGTCCTACAATGCTGTTCTGCCCTTTTGTAAAGAGTGTTTGATCTAAACACTGGGTTGGTACTTCTGCAGTGATGTAGGACGATTTTGAAATTAGGAAAGAAAATGATATGGGAGTTTTTTGACATACCCTAAATATATTGACCCGGATCACACGGACTACACATGCGCATCTGAGTGCTGAGACAAGACGACTATTTGAGGTAAAAAAAAAAAGTGTATAAATTGTCAATTTGTTTTGAAATTAACCAATCATTTCGCTAGATAAGACCCCTTCTTCCTCGTCTGGGATCATTTAGAGCCCTTTGAAGCTGCGTTTAAACTGCATTTTGGAAGTTCAAACTTGGGGGCACCATACACATCCATTATATGGAGAGAAATCCTGAAATGTTTTCCTCAAAAAACATAATTTCTTTACGACTGAAGAAAGAAAGACATGAACATCTTGGATGACAAGGGGGTGAGTACATTATCTGTACATTTTTGTTTTGAAAGTGAACGAATCCTTTAACACACAAATCAGCAGCAGGAGATTTTTTGGCAACTACAATAGTTATTTGCTTCTCTTTGCACTTGCCCCAAGTGCACAAATCTTATAGTGGCCTATTTCGAGACTACATGCTGCACAATAACATCCTATGTCCATAAAGATAGCTGTAGGTAGTTCTACACTGTAAAAAGATTTCACCAAATTACACTTAAAAACCTACGTTCAGCAGCTGCCTTAATTTTTTAAGTTAAATTAGCTTAAAACTACAAGCCATTTTAACTTATTACAATAAAAATTAGTTGATTTAACTTGTGAGCTTAAATGACTTAAGTTGATTTAACTTAACATTTTAAGGCAGCTGCTAAACTTAAGTTTTTAAGTTGAAACTGGTGAAAACTTTTTACAGTGTACATATAAAAGTATACTCTTTCCTCAACCTGTGAAGAGACCAAGGCGTTATTTCACTTACTTTTATTATCTCGCGTGCTACGTCATACCGATTTTTGCCAAATACATGCGGCATTCAGTCGGACATTCGAAAAAATGGATCCGACTAGACGGAAAAAAACATTTAGCTGACATGCTGATATGGTGTGTGATCATGTGATCAGTTCGCGAGTCTATTGACTTGGTTGCGGGAGACAAATAAAACGAGACAAAACAGAAAAACTAAATAGAACTTTAGGTTCTTCACAGCCTCATGTTCATTCATGCAAAATCAAATATGGTGCCAACAATAAGGTCCATTATGAATTAAAATTACCTTTTGAAAAACACAAAATAATTTAATTAACAAGGACCGAATGCTACTTTTTTCTCTCTAAAACTGATAATATTGTCATGGTAAGAGAATGATTATTTTTTAGCTCCACAGCTGTGAGTCATCAACATTTCACTTCTTTTTTTTTTTTGCATCTTTTTAAGTGGTTGACTGGTTCAATAATATTCTTGTTTGTGAATTTTTCTCTGGTGTACTTGATGTTTCCTCATGAATGGTGATGCGTAAACAGCCTGGAAGTTTATTGTCCTAGAGACGGCGGATACACAAACATACATCAGTAAGTAGCAGCAGTTTGCTCTAGGAGAGAGGCAGGAAGTGGATGTTGTGTAGAGGCAAGGAAGGAAAATAAGAAGTTCTTTTTGGCCGCATGCATGTACCGAAGGACAGTTCCCACAGCACCCTTCTCAAGCTCCGTCCACACGCACATGCGCGCAGTGGATGTGCCGAATTCCAGAGCGTCTCGGGGGTGCAAGGTCATGACTTTAATGGTAATAGTTGACGTGGACACTCCTTCCCACAGACCAAACTCACTGAAATTACGCACAAACACACACAAATATACACAGAGTATGAAGTATGTCAATGAGATGGTGACCGGCGGGTCAAGTGGTTAACCAATGAAAAAACCTTTGACCTTGTACAGTGGGGTCATAAATTCCTGGTCAGATTGTGTAAACACAAGTAAGGAACAAATAACAAAACTCGAGTTGATTGTTTCGGGCTAGCCTGACCCCAACCATAGTATTGTTTTTTACTCTAATTACTGCGGTGGAATGAAAGAGGGAAAATTATGTGATTCTGTCTTTCTTTTCACAAACTTTTGGTGTTTTCCATTACTACCGTTGGAGGGTAAAACTGTGAGAGGGCCTGAAAACCTACTT
This sequence comes from Garra rufa, assembly GCF_049309525.1. NCBI lineage: Eukaryota > Metazoa > Chordata > Actinopteri > Cypriniformes > Cyprinidae > Garra > Garra rufa. Next base: position 45,866,881 of record NC_133361.1, read on the forward strand.
GGCATTAAGCAGATGGATTTTTATAACATTTCTAATTGCCTTGCTCAAGGGTATACCGAGATAAAACGAAGCATAATTCACAGCAACAGCATACCAAGAAATGAACCTGCAACCTTTGTATTATCAGGCCAGATCCTTAAGCACCACCTCTCTTCTATGGATATTCAATATATTTTTACACTTTTGTTTTAACACATTCAGTGAGATCCAAAAGTCTCAGATTCAAAATTAAATATAAACATGGAATAAAACTGCACAATGTTAATTATTTTATCATACAAAATGCTATGATATTTTTTATTTATTACTGATCTGAATAAGATATTTCACATAAAATATTAAATATAGTCCACAAGAGAAAATAATGGTTGAATTTATAAAAATGACCCCGTTCAAAAGTTTACATACACTGATTCTTAATACTGTGTTGTTACCTGAATGATCCACAGCTGTGTTTTTTTGTTTAGAGATAGTTGTCCATTAGTCCCTTGTTTGTCCTGAACAGTTAACTTTATTTATTTTAGTTTTATTCCTACATGCACAATCACACACATGAAAACATTACCTGATCAGGACAAAATTCTTCTATCTCCTGTGGTCTCACCCTGATGACTTTACCAGAGAAAACCACATTTGCCCTGTGCTGACAAATGCTGGAAAAATGCAACACTGGAGGATTTCCAAGCATATATCCACACACTCACTCACACACTCACTCACTCACACACACACACACACACACACACACACACACACACACACACACACACACACACACACACACACACACACACACACACACACACACACACACACACACACACGTTGGGTTTACATGTTTTATGGGGACATTCCATAGGCGTAATGGTTTTTATACTGTACAAACCGTACTTTCTATCGCCCTACACTTACCCTACACCTAAACCTAGCCCTCACAGGAGATTGTGCACACTTTTACTTCCTCAAAAAAACTCATTGTGCATGATTTATAAGCCTGTTTCCTCATGGGGACCTGAGAAATGTCCCCACAAGGTCAAAATCTACTGGTATTCCTATCCTTGTGAGGACATTTGGTCCCCACAACGTGATGAATACCAGGTACACACACACACACACACACACACACACACACACATTCGAAAACACACACATGCCTCTTCTGCTTTGTCAGCATGCGTACTGTATACTCCTTTTAGTTGGGTTTGCTAAATTGAGGCCCCTGCTTCAGATTATTACTGATGAATTTTTCAGCCTCTGGCCCATCCCTAACCTCAGGAAATCAGCACTATATCACCTCAATTGACTGTCAAATGCAGTACATAACTGGTATTGCTCTTTGTATATGTGTGTGTTAATTATGGCTTGTAGTTCCAGGTGTAAAAACAAAAACGGATATCAGTGAAAGCTGATCGCTGTGGCATCTCTCATAGTCTGCAGGTACACATTCTCAGATAAAAACACTGATTATTCAGGGCCAATGGCTGACAATCACAAAACTGAAAACATACACTTGTATTTTGTTCCCTAATTTTTTATGTACCGAATGTTTTCTGTTGGAAAGCATCTGTTGAGGCAGATTCAGATGACACTGATGATTAAACACATGTCTGTTAATTTAACTAGTTATTAAACGTTAGTTTACACAGGTTGCAAGAGCTTCATGAAAGTAAGCTGCTTTCATTTATGCCACTCCATCTGATCATTGCCTCAAAATTTCTGATTTAATCTGTATTAAATCCTGCTTTTCTTGACCAGTGGTTGTCAAATGAGTAGAAACTCGATAAAATAAGATTTTTTTGTGTGCTTTGTCTGATATATACAGCCTGAAATTATTCATACCCCTGGCAAATTCTGACTTAAAGTTACTTTAATTCAACCAGCAAGTTTTTTTTTTGACCGGAAATGACACAGGCTTCTCCTAAAAGATAATAAGACGATGTTCAAGAGGCATCATTGTGGAAAAAAAATATTTCTCAGCTTTTATTTACATTTGAACTAATTATTCATAGCCTGTGCAAACTGTCACAGTCTATGGGAAAATCCATTCTATACCATTCCAAATAGTCCAAGCTGTTCTAAATCATCCTAATTACCCTGATTCATTGGGAACAGCTGTTTTAATCAACTCAACAAGTGAAAAACAGAAGCTCTCTGCTGTTGGCTGCTCACAAGTCAGGAAAGGGCTATAAGACCATATCTAAATGTTTTGAAGTTCCAGTGGCTACAGTGCAAAGTATTAATAAAAAATACAAGACGTTCCGCACTGTGAAAAATCTCAGAGGATGTGGATCACCACCAAGGCCATCCTGATGAATCGGGGCTCAGCTGGTGACAACATCTCAAGGCAGACAGTCCAACAGACACTGCACACCGCTGGGTTCCAGGAACGCAGACCCAAGGAGGACACAACTTCTCCAGATAAGACACACAAAAGCCGTTTGGCCTTTGCAAACAAACATCTGGACAAAGAAGAAGACTTCTGGTCTTCTGTTTTATGGTCAGATGAAACAAAAATTGAATTGTTTGGCCACAATGATGTAGCCTTCATTCATTTGGCGTCAAAAAGGAGAAGCCTTCAACCTTAAGAACACCATCCCCACTGTCAAACATTGTGATGGGAACCTAATGTTTTGGGGGTGTTTTTCAGCCGGTGGACCAGGGAACCTAATCACAGTAAACAGCACCATGAAAAAGGAGCAATACATTAAAATTCTCAACAACAACACCAGGCAGACTGCAGAGAAACTTGGCCTTGGGCACCAGTGGACATTTCAGCACGACAACAACCCAAAACACACAGCAAAAGTGGTGAAGAAATGGTTAGCAGACAAAAACATTAATGTTTTGCAGTGGCCCAGCCAGAGTCCTGACTTAAATCTAATTGAGAATCTGTGGAAGGAGCTAAAGATCAGGGTGATGGCAAGGAGAACCTCCAACCTGAAAGAGTTGGAGCTCATCGCTAAAGATGAATGGGCAAAACTACTGGTCAGCAATTAAAGGAAGCGTCTGATTGCTGTAATAGCCAACAAAGGCTTTTCTATTGATTATTGAGAAGGGTATGAATAATTTTGGACATGCCACTTTTTGTTCAAATGTAAATAAAAGATGAGTAATATTTTTTTCCACAATGATGCTTCTTGTACATCGTCTTATTATCTTCTGGGAGAAGCCTGTGTCATTTCCGGTCAAAAAAAAAAAAAACTTGCTGGTTGAATAAAAGTAACTTTAAGTCAGAATTTGCCAAGGGAATGAATAATTTCGGGCTTGACTGTATATGTATGTATGTATGTGTATATATATATATATATATATATATATATATATATATATATATATACATACACACACACACACACACACTACATGGCCTTATATGCCCCGCATACATGTACTATAGAACTATCACTGCTTCACATCGCTGTGGTGATTTAGCCATTGTTTTGTACTGTAACCTGCAGCTGATTGCTGTCTAAAGACTTTTCTTATCTGTCCGGAGCACAGCGGGACAGCTGCCAATCTGATCTCAGACATACAGCGAGAACACTGCAAAATGGCAGGAAATTCCACTTTGAACAACTCCCAACAGCAGCAGCAGCACAGAAGATGCCTTTAAAACCAGGCCATGAGCCTGTTACATAACGGTACAGAATGAGACTTTAACAAAAGGCGTATATTTCTCTTGGGGACAAGGAAAAAAAAAAAAAAAAAAAAAAAAACATGTTACGATTAAAATAGAAAATGCCCAGAGCAGAATATGGCTGACCAGGGCTGTGTTTCCAAAATGCATTGTAAGCCTATAAGATCGTAGAACCATTGCCACCAATGGTTTCTATGATCAACAAAGTTCATGATGCTTTTGAGAAACACATACCATGACTGTTACATTATATATATCATTATACAAATCAAAGATGTAATTTGGGAAAAAATAAAATAATGTTTATACAAGGCTGTCATACTTTTTTGTTTTTAATCATTTGTGACATTGCGGGGACTGACCTGCATGTTTTGTTCTCATCACAGAGACATGCACTCAAAAGTAAAGTATTTATGCCACCTAGTGGACATAATGAGCAATGAACTGAGAAAACTGAATTTTATGATAATATGTGACCCTGGACCACCAAACCAGTCGTAAGGGTCAAATTTCTGAGATAGATATAACTTTCCATTGATGTATGGTTTGTTAGGATATGAAAATATTTGGCCAAGAGACAACTATTTGAAAATTTGCAATCTGAGAGTGCAAAAAAATCTAAATATTGAGAAAATCACCTTTAAAACTCAAATGAAGCTCTTAGCAATGCATATTACTAATCAAAAATTACGTTTTGATATATTTACGGTAGGAAATTTACAAAATATCTTCATGTAACATGATCTTTACTTAATATCCTAATGATTTTTGGCATAAAAGAAAACTAAACAATAAAAGAAAACTAAAAAAGTTGATTTGTAGTAGTTATAGGATCACTCTGAATTCATTGGCAGCGTTAATGAAGAATGTATATTACTAGACATTATATGTCTCAAAGTCAGATCACAAATATAAAAATATCACCAAACATTTGCTGTGGTTATAGAAAGCTTTATTTCATTATGATTTATAACAAAAACACAGAAGCCAGTTGAAATGTATGTGATACAGTGTAAATCAACATTAAGCGTATTGAATCACAATATAATTTTAAAGAATGCATTTTAAATCATGTATTACAATTTCCAATAATTGTGCTTATAGCTGCCATATAGTGGCACTGGGTTAGATTATTTAAGATACTGCACTACTGGTATGCCAAATACATTTTCTGGCCCTTGTTGCCCTCATTCAGATTTTTGTCGACAAAGTTGATGCCAGCTTTCTGATACACGGTCCAGGCCGCAGAGTTGATCAGCAGAACCATGTTTTTGATCTGTGATTCACATCCTTCAGTCAGGTACCACACGTAGACCTCCTTTCCCTGGGTTCCAGAGTTGAGATCAACGCTGAGCTTTTTGAAGTCTTCATTCTGAAGCTTTATGTTTTCCTGGAAGCTGATGGATGCATTAAGAGCAGTGAGAGCTTTGCTCTTATCAGTTGAGCGGCGATACCAGAGGAAGACGTAGTTTCCACCGGCGCCACGATTGGTGTCTTCATCCACACGGGTGAAGCCCAGATCAAACTTTTGCTTGTCTGAAGAGAAGTCAACAGTTGCTGCGATCTCACAGATGTAGCTCGGCGTCTCTCTCTTCACCCACAGGTAAATGTACTTTCCTCCCACCCTACGGTTCAGATCACAGCCCAGTCTCTCCCAGCCATCCTTCAGAAGAGCAGGTTCTTCTTTGGCATCTTTGCTCACCTCGAGGTTCACAATCGGTATGTCAGATTCAGTGCTGCCATAGAAGTACCACAGAAAGATGCTATTTACTCCAGCTCCTGCATTCAGATCCTTGTTCACCAGTTCATACCCAGCATCAGCCAGACCAGATTCCATTTGGGCATTAAAAGAAAACTGGATCCTGGTTATTGGTTTAATGCCACACTCTTTCTTGTACCAAAGAAAGATCCGGTTTTTACCGGTTCCTTCATTGAGGTCAGAATTGATGAGCTGATAACCATTAGCTCCAAGTATTTCCTCCTCATCTTTAGAGGTGGAGACGTTGAGCTTTGTTATTAGATGTGTATTTGCCATTGTTTTTTTCTTGGCAGAGGAATTCTGCAATATAAAATGGAACTTTGTTTATTTATTGCTTTATTACACAATAAGACAACTATATCAATTATTTATCCACTGTATAATTCATTTCTGTATAGTATTTCAGATCTTTGTCATTAAAATAAATACTTTAAAGCTAATGTTACAAGCACTACAGTACTATTAGACTAATAATTCACATAGATATATTGGTGCATTACATATATCTACTTCAAAGTATTTCAAGGTAGGAATATTACATGTTAAATATTTGTTGTAATATAAGTCTAGTTTATTTGAAGTAAATAGTGCCATACAAAATATTGAGGAGCCTCACCTTCATAAACAGGAAAATAACAGTGTTAATGTTGCAAAATGAATTGGTAACACTTTACAGTGTTAAGAAAAATCCATTAGCTAACATGAACTAACCATGACCAATATATTTGAAAGCATTTATTTTTATCTTTGTTAATCTAACTTAACTGCATTAATTAGTGTTAACAAATACAACTTTAGATTTAAAAAATGTTGAAATCAACATATACTAAAGACAATACTATAAAGACAATAGTGCCATTATTCAGCTTGGTTCAATAACAGTGTCATTGTTGCCAAGCTCGTCAATTATGAAACCATTTTAATTCAACTCTAAAGCAGCTCTACAAAAAGTAATAGTGTCATTATTCAGGTCAAGTCGGTTCAATGTTGATTCAGTTTAGATCAATACATTACCACCTTACCAGTAAATGCAGGACTGGTCTTGCGAGTTGTAGAGGACACAGATTTCGTCTGATGATAACAGAATGGATTTTTGTGGAGCTTTCATTGGGCTCTCACTTATATATCATATAATCAGCTCCCCACCCGCCCCTTGCTGTTATATCATCATTAACCAACTTATTTCTCAACCTAGCACATGACCAAACTTTAACATTGCAGTGTGGTTAAAGAAATGTCTTTTTCTGAGAGTGTAGGAATTTCAAGTGCCTTAAAAAAAAAGTCCAAACAGGTTAGGTGTGATAAGTTTTTTTTTTTTTTGTCTGTCATAAGATCATTTTGTCATTAGTTTCTTTTTCCAGTGAAGATGTGGTTTTATGTCTAGGAAAAGACAATATGCATACCCAGCATATGTTTTCCAAGGCCAAAGATGATTTGAAAGTTAAGAAAAAAACTTGCTCTATCCCTGTGTTTGATATATAATTACTAAATTTTTCTAGCATTTTTTAAGTTCTGTGCTCCAAGTCAGCAGTTAACAGAATTTCATATGGGTAAAATGAAGGTGTATATTTAGACATTACGTCATTTGTTTACTGATGAAAGGCTGCATTGATTAGATTTGCTGAGGAAACTACACTGGCAATACCATCTCTCCATTCATCCATCTTTACCTTACTGGCCATTCACTGTTGAATATTTAGCTCAATGTTTCATATTCATTGTAGACTGTTTAACTTTTTTTGTTGATAATTAAACATTTAATTTGACCTTGCCTACATTAGAATAGTTTGATTAATTGTTAATTGTTTTACTATTAATTTAAGACATTCAAGATCTTTAAAAAACAATAATAATAAAATAAAACAACTGTATTCTATTTATTTATAAATTTATGTATGAATTGTATTTATTTAACATTATTCTTACTTTAAGAATAATATATACATATTTTGGACTATGGGGGGCGCCATTATTTTGTTTACGCAGAACGGTTGCACTCGGTAAGCAATTGGCACAGAGCGTCGCTATTTTTTTTACCGCAACACAACTCGGAAAATTAAATATTGATAAGATGACCACAGCTACTGAAAGAGCTTACAGGTGGCGATGGATAAGCGTAAAGCTTAAATCAAATGCTTTTATTCGTCCACAGACATCTTTCCATTCTTTTCTTCTCTTCTTATCGCTAGGAAAGCAGTGAAGACTTGCATCGTTTCTCTTGTTGTTGCTAATTTTACCGCAACACAACTCTGAATACAGAACCTGGAAATTAAAATACAGGTAGGATGCCACGTTTTGCGGCTTAAGCCATATAAGTCTTAATACTCAGAAAATATAGCACTGTGTATTTAACCGTATTAAATTAAATCCATATGCCAGTGTATTTTCAAGATGTCAGTTAATCAGAATCAGTGGAATCCATATGAAATGATCGCATTCTTTTAAACAACATTGTCTCATATTAAATGATGAGATGATAAAACCACACATATTTCATACATTTAAAGGAGTAGTTCACTTTCAGAACAAAAATTTACAGATAATGTACTCACCCCCTTGTCATCCAAGATGTTCATTTCCTTCTTTCTTCAGTCGTAAGGAAATGGTGTTTTTTGAGGAAAACATTACAGGATTTCTCTCTATATAATGGACTTCAATGGTGCCCCCGAGATTGAACTTACAAAATGCAGTTTAAATGCAGCTTCAAAGGGCTCTAAATGATCCCAGCCGAGGAAGAAGGGTCTTATCTAGGGACACGATCGGTTATTTTCTAAAAACATTTACAACTTTTTAATCTCAAACGCTCGTCTTGCCGAGCTAGACAAGATGAGCATTTGAGTTTAAAAAGTATATAAATTCTAATTTTTTTTTTAGAAAATAACCCATTGTTTTGCTAGAAAATACCCTTCTTTCCTTGGCTGTGATCGTTTGGAACCCTTTGAAGCTGCATTTTGGAAGTTGGGGGCAAATTCGGGGGCACCATAGAAGTCCATTATATGGAGAGAAATCCTGAAATGTTTTCCTCAAAAAACACCATTTCCTTACGACTGAAGAAAGAAAGACATGAACATCTCGGATGACAAGGGTAAATTTTTGTTCTGAAAATGAACTTCTCCTTTAACTGAATCATTCTGAACTGAACTCACTGTAAAAAAAAAAAAAAAAATCACTGCTAATATTGAAAAATTCAAGGCAGCACATTGCATTCAGATTTTTATGTTTTCCCAGCGATAAGCAATATAATTATCCCAATTACAATAAGGTTGTTCTCTTTACTAATATTATTTAGTTCTGATAAGGGACAGCGCTTTAGCCATGTGTTTACCCCAACTATAATAATGTTGTTGTCCTTACTAATATTATTTAGTTCTGTTGATGAACAGCACTTAATTCCTCGTTCTACCAATGAATATATGTTTGCTCAGTCAATTGCCTCATTCACAGCACTAGAAAATGTTTTTTATAGAAACATCATTAGAAGACACCTGATGTTAATAAGCAGAATCACCAAAGGAGAAGACCAAATTTTAAAAGCAACCATTATAGTGGTCAGTGTTTGCATTAGTTGGGCTCTTGACCCATAAATCTTCAATACTAGATTTTGTTTGGCTGGTGTGTTTGAGTTTAGACAGCCAGACATAAGCTCATATCATCAGGTGATGATTATGTTTTAACATATTCATTGTTTGACATGAATCACATAGTGTCTAATCCCTTAGTTTTTTTTTTTTTTTTTTTTTGCTTATTGTAATAATCTTGACAATCCAAAGAAGATCCAGCACTTCCTATACTTTTTGGAAAGATTTTTTTACAAACCTGTTTAACCTGTTAAAAAGTATTTCACATCGGCACACATAGACATCAAGAACCAGCCCATGAATCTCAACAATGGTGACAGACGGCATATTCAGATAAACAGATAAACTCTGAACTCTCATAATTTATTCATGCCGCAATGCATGATGGGAGTCATGGATGAGTTCTGATTGGCTACAACACACTTTTTGATGGTCACCTTTGTTGTGATTCTCACGCTTATTCTTCATGTCTGTGTTTCTAAATTAAAATAAGCTCTTTTTTCATCATCTGATTATGCCGAAACGGATTGCTCTTTTGTTCACAGTTTCTTGTAGTCTGTAAGGAAATCCTATGTCAAATACTCAAGTCACTAAATGATGATTATGTCAAGCACAGTCAATGCCACCTGATAACTTTTGCTCTTGGCTTATCTGGCTGTTATAACGCAGTAATTGCAGCCAAACAAGACCTAATATTGAAGATATAAGGGTCAAGAGCCCAACTAATGCAAACACTGACCACTATAATGGTTGCTTAAATATTTTGGTTTTCTCCTTTGGTGATTCTGCTTATTAACATCAGGTGTCTTCTATAATGATGTTTCAATAAAAAACATTTTCTAGTGCTGTGAATGAGGCAATTGACTGAGCAAACATATGTGACCCTGGACCACAAAACCAGTCATAAGGTTAAATTTTACAAAACTGAGATGTATACATCATACGAAGGCTCAATAAATAAGCTTTCTATTGATGTATGGTTTGTTAGGCTAGGACAATATTTGGCCGAGATACATCTATTTGAAAATCTGGAATCTGAGGGTGCAAAAAAATCAAAATACTGAGAAAATCACCTTTAAAGTTGTCCAAATTAGGTTCTTTACAATGCATATTACTAATCAAAAATTACATTTTGATATATTTATAGTAGGAATTTTACAAAAAATCTTCATGGAACATGATCTTTACTTAATTCCCTAATGATTTTTGGCATAAAAGAAAAATCAATAATTTTGACCCATACAATGTATTTTTGGCTATTGCTACAAATATACCCCAGCGACTTAAGACTGGTTTTGTGGTCCAGGGTCACATATATTCATTGGTAGAACGAGGAATTAAGTGCTGTTCATCAACAGAACTAAATAATATTAGTAAGGACAACAACATTATTGTAGTTGGGGTAAACACATGGCTAAAGCGCTGTCCCTTATCAGAACTAAATAATATTAGTAAAGACAACAACCTTATTGTAATTGGGATAATTACATTGCACTAATAAAGAGGCTAAAGACCATTGCTTCTTATGTCAGTCACTAGTCTGATTTACATGTACAGCAGGTTTACATGTACAAAACTGGCCTCTATTGCATGAAAGTAAGGGCTCATTTACAATTTTTCAATGGGTAATATTTTTTGTAACACCATTACAGTTTTGATGGAAAGTCCTAAACAATACAGTATACTGTCATCTGATCTGCTGCGTGCTACTGTAACCAACGCTGAGCACAGCAGGTTTCAGATGTTAAAAAATATTGTCCGGAATTCAGAGCTGTTCAGTCGATTCAGCATAAAAAAGTTCCTTAAACATGGTTTAATTCAAATAGATATCGAGGCTGAATCATATGTGACCCTGGACCACAAAACCAGTCTTAAGTAGCGTGGGAATATTTGAAGCAATAGCCAAAACTACTTTGTATGGGTCAAAATTATTGATTTTTCTTTTATGGCAAAAATAATTAGGATATTAAGTAAAGATCATGTTCTATGAAGACATTTTGTAAATTTCCTACCGTAAAAATATATTCAACTTTTTTTTTAGTAATATGCATTGGTAAGAACTTCATTTGAGCAACTTTACAGGTAATTTTCTCAATATTTAGATTCCTTTGCACCCTCAGATTCCAGATTATAGTTGTATCTAGACCAAATATTATCCTATCCTAACAAACAATACACTTACAATGGAAAGCTTATTTATACTGGACACTGTGCACCTCATATAGCCTTTCTTAATAATAGAATATAATAGAATTTTGTGAATCACTAAAGCACCTGATGATTACAAGAAACTATTTAGAAAACTCAGAAGAACATGAAAATCGCACTTGCCATTTCCATAAAAAATAAATAAAGGAACGCTATTACAAAAAGTACCTTTTGTTTTACTGCAGACATACCAAATCATCTGATCTGCCACATACCACTGAGCACAGCGGGTTTTGCATGTTCATGATCATAATCAGAAATTAAGAGCTGTTCAGTTTATCAATCTAAAACATTACACTTAAAAACATTTCACTCACAAACTAATATGGCAGTTCAATCTTGTTTACCATAGTAAACTTAACACATTTGAACACAAGTTTGAACAAACAGACAGATATCACTTATGATAAATTTGCATGCTAAATAAAAAATGAACCAAGTAATATGTAGTACTAATTTATCCTGTTAGATTTGTACTTTCCAGGAAGAGGAAGCGAAAGACTCTTGGGTAACACTTTATATTAGGTGGCATTAATTATTATGTACTTACATAAAAAAATAAGTACGGTGTCATTTTGCATTGCAAATTTGTAATATGGGTAGGTAAGGTAAATGTAATTACATATTGTAACAGGGAGTCAGACTGAGACGTGCGGATCCATTTGCAGCATTTTATTGTCAAGATCGTAGTCGGGGCAAACAGGGTCAACACCAGCAAACAACAACAGCGAAGATAATCCAGAGAGTAAACCAGTAACCAAGCGTGAGTCAAAAACCAAATGGGCAGTCCAAAGTAACAACAGAAACAAACATAGAAAACAAGGCAAAACAGGAAACAAAACCAGTAATAAACTAGGAAACTCTGAAAACACGGAGACTAGGAAACTGGGAAAACGCTTAGAAATGCAGCCGGGGCAATACAAGACTTCGCCAAGAGCTGTGTGTGTGAGTGGCTTAAATGCATGAGAGTCAGTGTGAAACAGATGTGTGCAGCAATCAGTGCAGTGGGAAACGAGGAGCAGGTGTGTGCAGTGATTGGTGCAGTGGCTTATGGGGATTGCAGTCCAGAATGTGTGTGCAAGAGTTCATGAAGACAGGATGGACCACATACGTGACACATATAGGTTTTTAAAAAATATATAAGTACAATGTAAAAACATGTATGTACACACAATAAGTACATTGTACCAAATGATTAATTTAAATGTAAATGCATTGTAGTTAAGGCCACCTAATGTAAAGTGGGACCGACTCTTCTATAGGAACTTAGGGTAACAGAAGACTACATGCTTTTGAGAACCTTCAATGCAGCAGAATATTTTTCTGAACTCTTCCCCAAATTTGTGGCTTGGTGCAATCCTGTCTCTGAGCTTTACAGGCATTTTTTTTTTTTTTTTACAACAGGCCTTGATTTTTGCTTTGATATGCATTTTCAGCTGTTAGACCTTTTATTAAGACGTGTGACTTTCTAAATCATACCCATTCAACTGAATTTACCACAGGTTATTCAGGACAACTGTCCAAAATAAGGGTATGAATACTTATGCAATGAAATGATTTCAGCTTTTTATTTTTAGTAAATTTGCCAAGATGTTAAAAATCTTTTTTTTGCTTTGCCATTATGGTGTATGGAGTTTAGATTAATGTGGACAAAAATAATTTAAATCATTTTAACATAAGGCAGCAACATAGCAAAATGTGGAACAAAAAAGGCAGGGCTATGAATACTTTCGCAAGGCACTGTATCTTCTTAGTGCCTGATTCTTTTCAGAAAATAGACTTTTTAATAAAGTGCTTGAGACTGTGCATACTACTGTATTTTGGTGCCTTCAGCCAGTCAGTGTTGCCAGGATGTCTTATGTGACTATAACCTACTGTCAAATGACACAAAGAAAAAAAACAGATTAAAACAAGTCATTAAAGCCAAGACTGTCACAGATTTGATGAAAAGTCAAGAACAATAAATAGTCAAAAAGGGCTTTAAATCTGCAACATACCATATACAGTACATAGATGTAAATACATTTAGTTGTTTGTTTTTTTATATATAGATGTCATAGAAAAGAAAAAATAAGACATGACAGCACATCACATTTAGATGGAAAATCTATAACAATACAGTAAATTGTCATCTGACCTGTAACCTAGCTGAGCACAGCAGGTTTCAGATGTTAAAAAAAAAGATTATCCGGAATGTAGTGCTGATAAATTTATCAACCTAATATATTTCACTTCCTAATTTTAATCAAATACGGTAGCTGAATTAAAAATAAATGGAAATTCAAAATGCTGGACACTAAATACCTCATATAAAACTGATCATAGAATTTTGTAAATCACTAAAACAGCTGATCATTAGATCAGTAAAGGAGACACATATGAAACCATTCAAAAAGATAATAATTAAACAGAATGTCCTTAAATTAAACAGTTACACTCATTCATTCATTCATTCATTCATTCATTCATTCAGACAGACAGACAGACAGACAGACAGACAGACAAACAGACAAACAGACATGTATTCATATACATAAATATTGGTAGCAGATGCCACTCATGGGAAGCAGGTGTTGGTCAATTATGTCTACAAGGCCAGAATAACAGTGATAAAAGATGACAGTGACATCTGAAGAGCTCAAGCTCAGTCAAGTGTCGCCCTTCACCAGATGTATGTGCCTTTCAGGGAAACAGAGGGAAAAGATTTCTTCTTGCTATATGCTTGAGTCTGGATTGCAAGGTGATGTAGTTATTAGGTGTAATTTCAATTTAACTCTCTTTCTTCTTATATGTGACCCTGGACCACAAAACCAGTCTTAAGTAGCACAGGCATGTTTGTAGCAATACCCAAAAATAGATTGTATAGGTCAAAATTACTGATTTTTCTTTTATGCCAAAAATCATTAGGATACTAAGTGAAAGATCATGTTCCATTAAGATATTTTGTACATTTTCTACCTTAAATATATCAAAACTTTATTTTTGATTAGTAATATGCATTGCTATGAACTTAATTTGGACAACTTTAAAGGTGATTTTCTCAATATTTTGACTCTTTTGCACCTTCAGATTTCAGATTTTCAAATAGTTGTATCACGGCCAAATATCGCCCTATCCTAACAAACCATAAGTCAATGTAAAGGTTATTTATTCAGTTTTCAGATGATTTATAAATCTCAATTTCAGAAAATTGAACCTTATGACTGGTTTTGAGGTCCAAGGTCACATATGAGTAATATTCATAGCTGTCTCAATTTTGCAACCTAAGCTCAGATCAGTATTTCAAATCAGATAGGAAATAATATTATTCACATAATCTTTTACATGTTCACTCTTAAAAATAAAGGTGCTTCACAATGCCATAGAAGAACCTTTTTTATCTAATTGGTTCCAAGAAGAACCCTGAACATCTGAAGAACCTTTCTGTTTCTTCTATGGCATCGCTTGAAGAACCTTTTAAAGCACCTTTATTTTTAGGAGTGTTGTTTGAACATAAATGTGTGTTGGCAGTGTGTGTAGACATCCACCCTATAATGAAAAAAATCCACCCAGGGTTTTTTTTTATTTTTTTTTTATCCTCGATAATAATGATCACTTTCTCAGATCAGGCTGTTTTGAGATTCCTGGCAGAATGACATAGGACTACACAGAAAAAACCTGGTGGCCAGCTACAAGAAACATCTGACCTCTGTGATTGCCAGCAAGGGTTTTTGCTACCAAGTACTAAGTCATGTTTTGTGAAGGGGTTAAATACTTATTTCACTTATTAAAATGCAAATCAATTCTTAACTTTGTTTAAATGCATTTTTTTTGTCATTCTGTCTCTCACTATTAAAATAAACCTACAATTAAAATTACAGACTGATAATCTGTGTATATATATATATACAGTGAGGTCAATAAGTATTTGATCACCCTGTGAATTTGCAAGTTCTCTTACTTAGAAATCATGGAGGGGTCTACACTTTTCAGCATAGGTGCATTTCCACTGTGAGAGACAGAATCTAAAAATAAAAATCCGGAAATCACATTGTATGATTTTTTAACAATTTATTTGTGAATTACTGTGTCAAATAAGTATTTGATCACTTGCTTATCAGCCAGATTTCTGACCCTCAAAGACCTGTTATTTTGCTTTTAAATAGTCCATCTACACTCTGCTCATGATTCTAAATTAGTAACACCTGTTTGAGGTCGCTGTCATGAAGAAACATGTGCAGCACAATCAAGTCTAAGTAGCAACATGGGCAAAACCAAAGAGCTGTCAAAAGACACAAGAGACAAAATTGTAGACCTTCACGAAGCTGGAAAGGGCTACGGGGCAATTGCCAAGCAGCTTGGTGAAAAAAGAACAACTGTTGGAGCAATTGTCAGAAAATGGAAGAGGCTAATGATGACTGTCAATGTCCCTCGGACTGGGGCCCCACGGAAGATCTCTCCTTGTAGGGTATCAATGATGCTAAGAATGGTGAAGAATCAGCCCATAACTACACGGGAGGAGCTGGTCAATGTCGTGAAGAGAGCTGGGACCATCGTTTCCAAGGCTACTATCAGTAATACACTAAGACGTCATGGTTTAAAATCTTGCATCGCACGGAAGGTTCCCCTGCTTAAATCAGCCCATGTCCAGGCCCGTCTGAAGTTTGCCAGGGTCCATCTGGATGATCCAGAGGAGTCATGGGAGAAAGTCCTGTGGTCAGTTGAGACCAAAATAGAACTTTTTGGTCTTAACTCCATTCGCCGTGTTTGGAGGAGGAAGAATGATGAGTATCATCCCAATAATACCATACCTACAGTGAAGCATGGGGCTGGAAGCATCATGCTCTGGGGGTGTTTTTCTGCACAAGGGACAGAGCGACTGCACTGTATTAAGGAGAGGATGAATGGGGCCATATATTGTGACATATTGGGCAAAAACCTCCTTCCTTCAGTCAGAGCATTAAAGATGGGTCGTGGCTTGGTCTTCCAACATGACAATGACCCAAAGCACACAGCCAGGAAAACCAAGGACTGGCTCCGTAAGAAGCATATCAAGGTTCTAGAGTGGCCTAGCCAGTCTCCAGACCTAAATCCAATAGAAAATCTTTGGAGGGAGCCCGAAACCTGACAGATCTAGAGAAGATCTGTATGGAGGAGTGGGCCAAAATCCCTCATGCAATGTGTGCAAACCTGGCGAATAACTACAGGAACCGTTTGACCTCTGTAATTGTTAACAAAGGCTTCTGTACCAAATATAAAACATTTATTTGATACAGTAATTCACAAATAAATTGTAAAAAAATTGCCCCGTAACATATATATATATAATAATTCAGTCCTGGTCAGCCATACTCTGCTGGCATTTATATATATGTATATATACATGAGAAAATGAACCCGAAGAACTCTAGTTGCGTCTTGTTGAATTCACACTTCTTTCGGTTTAGTGTGAGGCCACGTTCTTTGAGTCGCTGGAACACAGCTGTTAGCCTCTTGTCATGATCAGCCTGCGTCACTCCGTAGACGATGATGTCATCGCTGAGATTCTTCACCCCTGCGATGCCCTGAAGTGTCTGATGGATTGTGTTCTGAAACACCTCCACGGCTGACGAGATGCCAAAGTTGAGGCGCTTGTATCTTCTCAGGCCCAGGTGTGTTGTGAATGTGGTAATATACCTGCTGTTAGGATGTAATTCCAGCTGGTGATATCCCGATGTCAGATCCAGCTTTGAGAATATGGTTGCTCCATTCAGTTCATGAATGACGTCATCTATAGTGGGAGTCAGGTGACGTTCTCTTTGGATGGCTGTGTTCGCTTGGCGCATGTCAACACATATGCGTACCTTGTCTGGATCTTTGGGCTTTGGTGGTGTTACAATGGGCGAGACCCAGGGTGTTGGGCCTGTCACTTTCTCTATGATGTCCTCGGCTTCCAGTCTCTGTAGTTCAGCTTCCACTTTCTGACGTACATGAAAAGGAACTCTGCGGTGTGGCTGGCATGTGGGCTGTATGTCTGGGTTAATATGAAGTGTCACTTGAAAGTCTTTGAGCTTACCAATGCCATCAAACAGCTCAGGGTATCTGTTCACATGCTCATCTGCTACTGTGAGGTTCACTGAGGGAGGTCTGATAGTACGTATGATTTTGATCAACCCCAATTCATCAGCTGTCTGGTAGCTGAGCAGGGAGCAGCCATCACCTTTAATCACATAGAACGTCCCATCTGTTTTCGTCTTGTTCTTCGCCTCCACGCAGCCTGTGAATTTCCCTAGGATGGGCAATGCGTCTTTGGACCCATAGGCAAGTATTCTGAGATCTGTGTGCAGGAGGCGGGGCTGGATACTCAGCTTGTTGTATGTCCTTTCACTGATGATGTTTACAACAAATAAATGCAGCCTTGATGAGCATAAAAACATTTTTAAAAAATCTCACACACCCAAAAATTTTGAATAGTGCAGATTAAGTGCCTTTCGAAATGGGATGCACATGGCACGTTGTACATACCATACAACCCCTGGCAAACATTATAAAATCACTACACCTAGAAGCTGTTCACCCAATTCTTCTTTTTTTTTTTTTTTTTTTTTACTTTATAACAAATAAACCAATTACATATGATGCAAGTTTTAACTATTCAACACACTGGTTCTGTGAAACATACCTCAGACAAATAACATTAAATTATTGTCCATATCAGGTAGAGGAAAAAATTATGGAATCATTTAATGTTGAAGAAAAAATTATGGAATCAACTTGTAATTTGTATTTCTGAAACAAATATCTAAACATATCTAAAATGGTAATTAGTCTGAAGTTAAAAGAGAGTACTTGCAGTCCAGACAAGTTGAACTTGGCTAATTGTAAGGAAACATGTCTCCAACAAGAAAGCTGTCAGTTGAAATGAAAAGGATTATAAAACTCCTTCAAGATGGAAATACATCATGGAGTGAGGCAAGAGAAATTAGATCCCAGTCAGCTGTAAAATTTGGTGCAAGTATAAACAAAATGGAAAGATTATAAAACGAAAACATACAGGTAGTATGTACTCAACTTTAATGTTGAGATTACATACACTACCGCTCAAATGTTTGGGATCAATAAGACTTACAATGTTTTTTAAAGAAGTCTCTTATGCTCAAGGCTGCATTTATTTGAACCAATAAATAATAAAACCAATATTGCAAAATGTTATTACAATACAAAATAATGGTTGAATTTTCATCTGCTGTTACTCCAGTCTTCATTGTCACATGATCCTTCAGAAATCATTCTAATATGCTTTTTTATATAGGAATCATTGGCAACAGTTGTGCTGCCAAATATTTTTTGGAAACTGTGACTCTTTTTTTCAGAATTCTTTGATGAACAAGTAAAAGGGAACAGCATTTATTTAAAACAAATCTTTTCTAACAATGTAAATGTATTACTTTATTAATTTAACACATCCTTGGTGAAAAGTATTAATTTCTTTCAAAAAATAAATTTACTGACCCCAAATCTTTGAACAGTATACAGTGTTAGAAAACCTATTTTGAATGCATGCTGCTCTTTAACCTTTTAAAGTATCCTGAGCCAAAAAAAAAAAAACACCACACACACACACTTAAGCAGCACAAGTCTCTCAAGTTAGGTGTTTTAAAGGGGTCATCGGATGCAAAATTCCTTTTCCATATGCACTTAAAAGTTCCCACACATTAAATCACTTGCATATATGTATATACACAACTAAAGCATGCATCTTCATCAGAACTATATGTTTGTGAAACTTATTTTGTACATTTCCGCAAGTGTTTTATGGGTGCATATGCATGTATTGATTTTATATGTACAGTGAGGGGAAAAAAAAAAAAAAAAAAGTTTTGATTCCCTGCTTATTTTGTACATTCGCCCACAGACAGAAATATGACATTTTTCTTACCACTGTGCTCAATTAGTGCACAGGCAATTTGAGTTCTGGCACTCTTAATATATTGTATATAAGCACTGTTCCTGTACGTGTGTGGCAGAAGGAGCAAACGACAGACACAGTGGGTGTGGCGTCAGGCCTCGGTGAGGCTTTTATTACACACAAAATGAAACTAAAATGTCCAGGGGATCTGGTGTCCTCATGCTGGGGATTCTGTGAAGGAGGGGCAGTGTTCGATAGGGAAGAGTCCAGGTAGGAGGTGGAGTTCAGCAGCTGCACGCACTCCCCTCTCAGGTCCAGGGCGTGAGGGGCTACAGCATCTTCAGCGGCTTCATCCTCCTCTGCCCACGGCACTTTCGGGAACTAAACGGCCCAGCATCCTGGCACATCAGCCGTCTCAGGTGTGTGGCATTCGTCCGGACCTTGGATCCGGCTGCTCGTCGCTTTGGCGGGGCTCAATCACTCCACGCTCCCTTCCTGGACCAACGAGGACACCAGCGTGGGGACCCACAGCGACACGCACGGGGAAGAGACCGCCTGAGGAGATGCGTGCTCGGCGTTTAAGCAGCGGCAGTGATGAGGCTTGCGTGGTACATCCTGTCACGAATGCTTGCGGTCATCAGATGAAGATACAACTACCAGACACCAATCAAAAAAACAAAACAAAAAACCACCCTACCTCCAATTGCTCAGTAATTTCCTTTCATACAACCGTACGTTACCCATTGGATCCAGGACAATGATGGATTTCTCCAACATTGTGACAATCTGAAATAAAAACCTCATTAATGATTTTGTATGACCTTTTGGAAGAACTTGAAAACTTTCTCTTACATACCACAAGAATCCAATGGGGTCCAGTGTTGTATGGACACGACCACATGTTGGTGTCTGGGATCCTCATCTACAGATGACGAATGATTTTAATACAACCAAAGACAAAAGCATTATGTAGTTAGGCATCTGCTCTGCTAATCAAAAAATAAAATGCTATGCACATCTTTAATTGGACTGAGCTTTGCAGGATTATATTGTGTACAGCTGGGATTGATCCAGGCTCAATTAAAATATTTGGTACTTAATAAGAACCCGATATACTTACTGGCAATTCTTCTGGTACTTGGGAAGGAAATCTGGCCTCCTGTCCATACATTAACAAGAAAGGACTTAGATTTGCAGTGTTGTGAACTTCTGATCTCATCAAGAACATAGCTGGCTCCAGGAAAACATCCCATTAACTTAGGTGCTCATGATTAAGTTTTGTGAGAACCCTGAAATGTATTGTTCAAAAGAATCCATTCAAAATCTACAAAGCATCACAAGTGAACGTTTTTATTAAATGGAACACCATGCAGAAACTCTCTACTTCCTGAAAGAAACAAATACTGTAGGTTTATGAGTTTATAAAAAATTCAATAAAAATATCCCCCAGCTCTCATCCATAAACCAATGTAGTCATAAAACTTCAACCCATTTTCTGAACAAGCACATTCTTGGCTATAAATGGGTTTAAAATGTTAACCATTCAGGAAACAACATATAGTTACACTTAACCTGTGTTTATTGGATTTTGCATCAAAATCATTTGTTTCAGGGTGGTATGCCACAAATCGCCCTCTGTGTAATGCCAAGCAGGTCACAAAGAGAGATGTTTACCTGAAATAAATATACATCGTGTTAACATAAATAACACACAACTAGCCGATTTCAGAGTTAGAATTTCACTTTGATGCGTCACAATATAGAGGAAAGACAATTGCAAATTGAATTGCTTTCGCACCTCATTGACAAACTCTCTGAACACAGGTTCCTTGCCACTTCCATTGGCGAATTGGCCCACAATGGCAATGCGTCAACCCACTCGAAGTAGTAGTCTGTGATCGTTAGTACAAAGACCGTGCCATTGAGTGTTTTTGGAAGCGGCCCAGTCAAATCCATGCTGACATACTCCCAGAGTGAAAACACCTTAAAATAAATAAAAATCAAGAAAAGGCTAAAGAAACAAAGTTTAATGAGCAGAGGATCTCTTTAACAAATCAGTTTTTTTGTTAGACACTCAAGTCTTTCCAACCCCGTAACACTGATTACATTCAGTTACATAAAGTTAACTACATTGTGTATTTCTCTATGTCTAGCTCTGTGTCTGCGCTCATGCACACAAATTACCATACTTTAACAACACAATGGTACACAGTTGAAAAACACTGTATGGCTGATCAGTAACATTACTTAATTTAGGTAAAAGACTAATTTCATATTTAATAGAATATGTAATTATTACCCATTTTTCAATGTCTGCAGTCATCCCTGGCCAGTAATATCTCACACAGTGCATCTCAGGTTTTTCCATTTCCCACAATGGCTTCCAATGGGGCTGATGTGGAGTTGGCAGACTATGCACTCCTCCTTGGTTCTTACTGCCTTCCTTCATAGTACAGCATGCCATCTGCAAACAAACTAATTTATAGCAGATTCCAAAAACACATTTGCTGCTTAAATTATACCCCATTTAAGCACTTCTGGCAACTGACTTTGTCGCTAAACTGTGACTTCAAACTTTGCAGCATACCGCCTCAAATTTAGGCGTTCAGTTTTACTGTACTGCACAAGAAACTCATTTGTGAGGAGATATAAAACTTCCTCATATGTCCCCTCCATGATTCCAGTCCTGTCAGAAAGAGAAAAGGATTCAAGAGTTGAATGATTGCAAAGTGGGACTTTGAAAGGAGGGGCAGTGTTCCAGCAGACCCACACACTCACCTCTCTGATCGGGGGCGCGAGGGGCGGCGGCATCTTCAGCGGCTTCGTCCTCCTCTGCCCACGGAACTTCCTGGAACTACACACCCCGGCATCCTGGCCCGTCAGCCGTGTCACGGGTGCGGCATTCGTCTGGACCGCGGATCCGGCAGCTCGTCGCTTCGGCGGCGTTCGATCCCTTCATGCTTCCTTCCTGGACCCATGAGGACACCAGCGTGCAATGCATGCATGGGGAAGAGACCAGTCTCCCGAGGAGAGGCGCACTCGGCATTTAAAGGGATGGTTCGGAGTAGAATTGACTTCATTGCTATGCACTCGGAAGCCCATGTAACCATCCTAAGTTTTTTTTTTACCTTAGTCAAATTTATGGTGATAGTTTTTCGAATTGCTTGTTACAGGAGTGAATGGTACATGAGATGCATCTCATAAATTGCACCACTAAACGTGCAAGTAATCTTACCAAACTTACAGTAGTACAGTAGTGTAAATGGGTCATGTACTCACAAAACGCTGCATCGGAACATTTGTAAGTCCACCATGGGTGTTTTAAAAACACGTTTTAGCCGATCCCTACTAGTCTCAAACTACAAATGGCGACACGTCGACGTCACTTCCCTGGTTTGAAAAAAAGCATGTAAAAGTTCTCCTGCAAGTTGACATGCACACAGATGTAGTAGGAGGACTTTTACGTGCTTTTTTCAAACCAGGGAAGTGACGTCGACTTGTAGCTTCTGAGACTAGTAGTTCTCGGGTAAAACGTGTTTTTAAAACACTCATGGTGGACTTACAAATGTTCTGATGCAGCGTTTGAGTACATAACCTATTTACACTACTGTACAAGTTTGGTAAGATTACTTGCACGTTTAGTGGTGCAATTTACGAGATACATCACATGTACCATTCACTCCTGTAACAAGCAATTCGAAAAACTCTAATATCGCCATAAATGTTCGACTAAGGTCATTTAAAAAAAAAAAAAAAAAAAAAAAAAAAAAAAAAAAAAAAAAAAAAAAAAAACACAACCCACACACCACAACAACTTTGCTATGCACTCCGAAGCCCATCTAAATACCCCATCCAATGAAGTCAATTCTACTCCGAACCATCCCTTTAATCACTCGCCGCCAGACCGGGCTGTTTTGGCGCCCCTCCTCTCTCCTCTGCTCTATAGTGCACAGGCAATTTGAGTTCAGACACTCTTAATATATTGTAAATCCGTCTGCATTTCAAGCACTGTTACTGCACAGGTACTCCTCAGCAAACTTAAAAAAACAAACAAAAAGGCAAGTTTAATAAAACCATCACAAACTATATGTTTCACTATTTACGTATTTATTTTTACCTTTAGGATGAGAACTCCACAGCTGCTTCAATCCACCTGCTTCTCATGTTCTAGTGGACGCAAAGTCCAAACTTCATATAACAAACTAAGAAAAAAAAAAAAAAAAAAAAATTATGACTAAAAGAAATACATAAATATTATCTGAAAAATGTTGTTGTGGAAGTGAACTAATCCTTTAAGTCACAGAATCAGAGAAAAGGAAACTTGACAAGTCAATAAAACGAGTGCTTGTTGTCATCAGATGAAGATACATCTACCAGAAACCACTCAAATAAAATAGAACCTATACCTCCAAATGCTCAATTTCCTTTCATTCAACAGTTTATCAAGAATTTGAAAACTTTCTCTTACATGCCGCAAGAATCCAATGGTGTCCAGTGTTGCATGAACACAACCACATGTTAGTGTCTGGGATCCTCATCTACACATGACAAATGATTTTAATACAACCATCTATATGAACTATTATTACTGTTAATCAGAAAAGAGGCATCAATCAAGAAAAGGATAGAAGACATTCACTCCAGGGATGGGGAACCTTCTTATCAAGGTCCTTTAGAGCAGGGGTTTTCAAACCTGTCCTGGAGCCTCCCCTGCCCTGCACATTTTGTATGTCTCCCTTATTAGGCACACCCAATTCAGGTCTTGCAGTCTCTACTAATGAGCTGATGATTTGAATCAGGTGTATTAGATGAGAGAGACAAGCAAAATGT